>NW_024884475.1:44269040-44413368 GCF_019232065.1 Centrocercus urophasianus | reverse complement strand
TTTTTTTTTTTTTTTTTTTTTTTTTTTTTTTTTTTTTTTTAACCCCCGAAAAGACCAGTCCGCGGCTCTGAGCTTCCCGCACACCTCGTCTCGAGTGCCGGGGTACACGATGGCGGCTCCGGCCCGCTGGGTGCTGTGCTTGTGCCTGGGCTGCCTATGCCTGACTCCGGGGGACGTGCTGCGGGCACGCTGGGCCGGGCTGCGGCGGAGGGCTGCTTGGGGCGGCCGGGAGAGAGCAGGTGACCACGGGCTGCAGCCGGGGGACAAGGTGTCGGAGCATATGCTGCGCCTTTACGCGCAGTACAGCGCGGGTCCTGCGGAGCCGCCCCGAGAGCCGCCCGCCCCGCACCTCCGGCGCGGGAACACCGTGCGAGGGTTCCGCCCGAGGGCTGCAGGTGAGCGGCGGCTGAGGGAGCGAAGGGATGGAATGGGCGCTGCTGCCCTGTGCTCGGGGAACGCGGAGATGAAGAAAGTAACGTGTCCTGCGGCGACGCTTGTGTGCTTGGGGATGCAGTGCGCAGTGTGTTGTAATGACTGCTTTATCTGTACAGCTCTCTCCTGGGTGATATCTGAGTGCCATATGAGGGAAGTGGAGTAATTAATATATGCTTTCCGCAGTCTCCTTTTATCTGTGCTGTGCATGTGTTACTTCTGTTGGAATCATGGTTGGTTTGCATGTGATGGAGCAGTAATGTGCCCTGGTAATCCTTTGGATTGCTCATAGTTACATTGGGGTACTGGTTACAGTGAGTGGTGGTGATTGAATCATAAAATTGTTTGAGTTGGAAGGGACCCTTGAAGACCATCCAATCCCTCTGTGAGGAACAGGGTACAGCAGGTGCTCAAAGCCCCTCCAGTCTGACTTTGACTGTATCCAGTGATGGGGCATCCACAACCTTTCTGTTAACCTGTGCCAGCACCTCTCCACCTGTATTGTAAAACAAAACAAAACCTTCTTCCTTATATCTAATCTAAATCTCCCCTCTTTGGGAGCAATGGGGAATGGGTGATGTTGATGGATGGTTTGTGCACAGTGAGCGCAGTTTCATTTTTGGCAGTGGCTATTATATCTCAGTCCTGATTATAGACTGCTTTACAGGTATATATGCATGACATACATACATATGTATATATATGTGTGACAACATGAAGTTGCTTCTCTTAAAAGGATATTTATAAGGAGCAGGTCATGTATTTAGCATGGCAGTATCTGAGAAGAACTGTGCCCTGCAGAAAGGGAAGGCAGCACTGCTTCAGCTGAACTCCCTTGCTCCACTCTGCTGTGTGTCTGACCTCTGTCAGGGCTGCATGGAAATGCCACAACTTCAATCTGACCCTGGCTATACTGAGTTTCCCATATCCACTGCATCCTGAAAACTTGTTTTTTTGTTTGTTTGTTTCTGAGCACTTTTCTGCTGTACAGAACAGCCCAATGTGGCAGTTTCCTTTTTTTCCATGATGGTGGTGAGTTAACTCAGAAGCTTTTACAGATAGGCACCCACCAGTAACAATCAGCTTTGTCCAGGAGTTTCACTGTTCTGCATCGATTCTTTTCTCTCTCAGAAAACCAGCTGAGAGCTGAGTACCAGGCCTCACTAAGGTTTGTTTCAGAGTCATTACTGCTGACTCTTCAAAGGCAGCAATGTCTATTATAGGATAGCTCTGCACAGAGATCAAATACCACAAATAATTGAATGGCTTTGGCATGTTAGGATTCTGTGCTGCAAACACTCTCCATTGTGTGTTACTGCCAGTACTTCTGTGCACAAGAGAGGTTTGAGAGGTGAGAGGCTTACATAGCTTGGTTGGATGGAGAGCTGGGACACCCTATTTGTTGTTCCTACAGAATCTGTGTGTGGAAGGAGCTTTCCGGTCTTTCTGAAGTGAGCAGTTCTTTGCAGTACAGATCCAGTAGACATTCCTGTGCTCTGAAATAAGCATTGCGTTCACTGAAAAAGGGTAAGGTATAATAAATAAATAAATAAAGGAGCAGGGAAGGTATAATCCAAAGAAGAAAATAACACTCTGTTTAATCATATCTGATTAAAGATATTTGTTGTTCTAAACCTGAAAGGTCTTTGGTTGAAATCCCATCTCTGTGGTCTTTCTGATTGTATTTATACTCTTACTTGACTTTGGGTGGCAGCAGACTTATAATTGCGCTGTTCACTAATCCCTTTCCTTCTCCTTCGATACTTTCATAGTTCAAGTGCCAAAGCAATAAATTGTAAGTGGTTATAAGGTTTTTGACACTTCTATAAGTACTTATGCAAAATATTTCACCAATTGGCTGTTGTCTTTCTCTCCCCATAGGCAACAGCAGCACATTTGCATGGTTGTTGATGGCATACAGGTGCATTTCCATTTAAAAATAAAAATAAAAATAAATCAATAACAACAAAACCCATACTGAGATTAAAGGTTCTGTGGGGGTAACAGGCACAAAATGAAGCAGTTTTCCTTGTGTCCAGCTGCCTAGCCAGTCCTGCCATGCCAATAGCTCATACACAATATTTTCTTTCTCATGTGGTTTGTTTCCAATTCCTATGCATTGACTTGGTGAGCAAGGTGGTGATGGGTTGATGGTTAGATGAGATGATCTTAGAAGTCTTTCCAACCTTTATGATTGTATGACTGCTAGTTTCCTCAGCTGCAAATATCTGTTTTCTGTTGGCTTTCTCATATCCTTAATGGGGCTGAATCAGTGAAGGTAATCAGTTGTAATGTGTTGGAGGAGTAAGAGCAACACATCTTCTCTGTTGCTAACCCCCTCTGAAGACAGCTTTCTGTCTGCAATGAGTAATACTCCCTTAGTAACCCACCGATTTCTCCTGCATCTACAGTAAGAGACTTTGATGGAAATCTTTAATGGCTTCATTTGTAGATTAACCATATGTTTTCAGGAGATAAACTTCTTTTTCTGAAACAAATACAAATCTCAAATACAGCTATGAAACCATTCTGTCCCATGCTCTTTCTGTAAAGGACTTCTGGCTGTTTGGCTGCATGAGCAAAGCCTCTGCCATATGTGCCAGTTCACCTACCACAATTTTCAGAGCCCATATGATGGCTCTGGTTGAACCATTTCCCTGTTTCTAGTCTAAAAAAGTAGTGTTGCCTATGGCTGCCCAAGGAGGTGGTAGAGTCACTGTCCCTGGAGGTTTTCAAGAAACATGGAGATGTGGCACTGGGGGACGTAGCTTAGTGGGCATGGAGGTAATGATTGGACTAGATGATCTTGCAGGTCTTTTCCAACCTTAATGATTCTGATTCTAGGACACCTGCAGTCTTGTAGTGAACAACCGAAGAGCAAATGGAAGATGTGGTTAACGACAAGAAGTATCTTAGCTGTCAAATGCAAGTTTTCCTTTCTGTGGCTCAATCTTCTGAGGGAACAAGACAGGAGTTTTGACCCTATGTGGGCACCTCTGGCGTTAGCATCCTATGCTGCCCCACAATCTTTTGTGCACCAGATTTCACTGGATTACTAGTTTTTTTGTTTTGGGGCTGGGGTTTTTGGCCTTTGACTTTGATGACTGTTCACGTGATCTTGTATTCAGGCAAATTTATTTGTCATTATTCCTGCTAAGTTACCTCAGAACATCATTGGTCATTTTGAGTCACTTGAAATAATAACCTTTGATGCCTGTGATGTAGTTGAACTCCATGATCACGCCTCTGCATCAACTTCTACACACAAATAATCTTTTATCCTGCCAGATAGCAAAACCCCTGAATGACCAGACCTCAGCTTGATAGAAAGCTGCTGACCTCCAGTAGCTGAGGCTCTAGACACGGGGAAAAAGCACGGCATGAGATAAATAGCAGAGGGTGGAAACATAAAAGGTGAGAGCACAAGGCTTGCAGTTGGCTTTTGGAAGTACTTTTAATCATAGCATCGCTAAAGGAACATGTCTTGCAAATGAGTCATTTAAAAAGCTACGACTTTAATTGGAGGGTCTCTCTAATGATGTTATAGTAAAGCTATACAGACAGAAATTACTTTAAACTCTTTTTTATTGACTGAATTTCAAGCAATTTTAGGCATTACACCTGCCCTTGGGCCAATTCCTGTGGTTTAAGAGCTATGCTCTCCTCCTCCTTAAAATGCTTTTCTTTCCTTTGTTGCGGTACAAAATGCCCACGCACGCACAGGAACCTGAGCAGGATCCTGTACTTTTGTTTGCAGAATACTCAAATCGGTAATGGGGGAAGGTGAAATCAAGTAACAACAAAGGTGGGAGGAAAGTAGAAATCTGGCTTCCAAATCTGTGTTCCTATTCTGAAACTTGTTCCCATTTCCAGCTCTCACTGAACTCTGAAACACTGATCTGTTCTTAACTGTGCGTTGGCACAAGGGCACCACTTTAATATCTCATTTAAATGATGGCTAATGATGACTGTATAACTAAATGGCCCTCATTATTGCATCCTTTTTCACCCATGGGATAGATTTGGCAGTCCATAAAAATGTCAGTGCATCCTCCATAAAGGTAAACGCACCACATGTTGGTGGAGTTGTTCCAGCTTATTGATGCCTAGAAATGCCCCTTGTAACATAAATACGTTCCTGCTGGTGATGTCAGTCTCCACAGATGTACTACTTTTTTCTTGAAATGCCTTTTTAATGCTAGGAACAAGCAATACAAACAGCTGTGGGTTATTGCAGAAAGTGAGGAAGCACAGGCTGTGCTGTGAAGATTAAGTGGGTACAAACTTAAGTTGTAGTGCTGGAGCTGGGCCACTTGCTGGCCTGAGCCATCTGGAAATCTGTTGGCAGCCCTGAGAGCCCAACTGGTGAGTGACAGTACATCCCAACTTTGTGCCTCGGTGACAACCATGTGGGTGACTTGTTCAGACATTTCAGCTTTGGTCCTGGAAAGGCTGTACCTCCTCCCTTCCCTCGCCACAGTGAACTCTGTGTTTGAATCACAGAATCATTTGGGTTGGAAAAGGCCTCTAAGATCACCAAGTCCAATCAACAACCCATGCCTGCTAAACCATATCCTTCAGTCTCACATCTCCAAAGTTCTTGAACATCTCCAAGGATAGTGATTCCATCACCTCTCTAGGCAACCTGTTCCTGAGCCTCCCCTGGCATGATATAATGCCATTTCCTCTCATCCACATGAATACAAGCAATAAAGCATTCTCCCTAGAAGTACCTTCTCTGCCCAGCTTACAGCTGCTGTTCCAAAGCTCAACATGGTACATATAAGCAATGCCAAAAGTGCATGAATGCTGTGTCTTACCTCGTGCAGGCCAAGAAAGCTCTGTCCTGCAGAGCCTGGTCTTCAGATCTCCTCCTATAGTTGTACCTTTACTGGGAGTGAGAAATGCCATTAAAATCTGGCTCCAGAGTATCTGTTCATTGTAGGGGAATTGGATTAGATAACCTTTAGTGCTCCCTTCCCAACCAAACAATTGTGTGATTCTGTCTGGAAGGTAGAAGTATATTCCTTGCATGGAATTTTTTTCCTTCAGCATGTTTTTCCTTTGCTGGTTTCCTCTTATATCTTCTCCTTATGGACTTGGTTGCTGAGAAGGCTTTTGTACTATAAAAGAATAAAGCTAGGATGGCAAAACTCCTTTCAAATAAGAACTAGAAGGTATCACTCACGCAGAGGATGCGCGTGACACAGTGCTCTTAAGCTGTAACCTGGAATCCCAGGTCACACAGTTGGGTTTTCCTGAGCTGGAACCTGGCTAAGCCACAGATGTCTGTGCTGGATGCCAGTCGTCTATTTGAAGGTGATTTTGTGAATGAATGAGGTCTCTTAGGGGTGGTTGAAGTCTCTTAGGTGTTCGGTGAGAAAATAGCTCCACCTACTGCAAGTATGCTTTAGTGTGGAGTTAAGTACTGAGAGTGGCTTCTTGGGTTTTACTTTTAATCAAAAGTATATATTCCTCCTGTGTCTGCTTCACGGCAGCTAGAGTTTCCTTACAAACAAAAGCAGCTTATTTTGTGTTCTACCACAATAGGCCACTTTAGGAACAGCAACATTGGTTAAATTGAATTCTTATTAAAGAATTAAAATAAAAACTTGTCATTCGACATAAAGCAGTGATTCAAATAATAACTTCTTTAACAAGCATGCATGAGACATCATAAATTCTGGCTCCTAAGGCCGATGTACCCAGTGCTCTGCCAAGTTACATGTTAACCTTATTATATTAGTGATTACAAACCAAGCAGAGATCAGGTGAAGCATGTGCTTTTTGCAAAGGTAGTAAGTAGCCAGTTTCAGCCTTCAGGAATTAAAACTAGGTTCAAAATCAAGGAAGATCCCACATATAACTACTAGCTAAAAGCTGAATGAGTTTAGTACGTTAGTTTTCAGATATTGAGAACACACCTACCAGGACCTTATGTGTTTTACCATCAAGTTGGGCTGAATACAGCAGTGTTAACAGCAATATCTTATTTATAAATGATTTTGCTTTTTCTTTTCCCGTTTCACCAAGACAAGTCTATGTTTCAATTTTTTTTTTGTTTGTTTGTTTGTTTATTCCCATATTTCCAGAACTATGCGTGTGATACACAGGGGAGGAGGTCTCTGTCTTTCTAGGCTGATTCGTCCTTTTTAAATATATTGTTTAGAATATTAGAAATATTCTTAGAAAAAAAAGAGGTCATTTGGGTGGTTGAGATGAGAAGGCAGAGAGAGAATCTTGTCTTTTGTTTGGCTTGGTCTGAATGGCAATTTTAGCATTAGCATCCAGAAGCACAGAATGTCACCCAGAATGTCATTCAAAACATAAAGCTATCTATCTATCTATATATTTACAGCTCTGGATAGCATCTGAATATATGGACCTGTGTTTCTCCCACTCTGAAGGACAGATGTAGCTGCTTTTCAACCAGGATGTTTTGAAACAAAAATTGTCTCACCTCTGAGACTTTCTCTCACAACCTACAGGGGATTAACAGTTAGCCAAATGTTCCTACAGATCAGCCTGGGTTAGGAGTGCATCACTGGGTTTGTGCAAGATACCTGTGGCTAAGTTGACTTCTCTAGTTTCACAGCTATGGAAACCTCGTGTGGCACCACATCCCTCCTACTGATATAGCAGCATCCTGATCATGAAGAAATATTGTCCTTCCTTGACTTATTTCTATCTGCACAGAGGCGAATAGGTGCGTTTTGCCACCATCTGTCCCCGTTCTTGCCGCCCTAAAAGGTTATTTGGGTTTGGCTTTCTTTTGGATATTAGGGTTGCTCTGGTGCTATCTGCCTATCTCCAGCTGCATTAGTAAATACTTCCTAACTGGCTGTCTCGAAACGTGATGAAATGCTTTAGGTAGAATGAGTGAATTTATCCTGTGTAATTGAAGCAGTCCTGGTCCTGATTACTCTAGAGGGAAACTTCCTTTGTGATTAGTATCTGACCTAGCCAAAAGACTGTCAGACAAGCTTGTGTGTTTTTAGTTCATTACAAATGGTGAATTGTCTATCCAATACTGACATCTAAGCTTTAAATATTATTAAACAATTATTCTAGCCTGATTCTCTTCCCAGTGTCTTTCAAGGCAAGGGATATTCATTCTTCATGTGCAAGATTGTTGTCAGCTTATTCCATGCCCAACTCTGCCCTTTCTTTTGTGAAGGGCTCTGGGTCATGAATTTGTGTATGCAAATGTGACTGGGCACTTGAGGAGCCAATAAGTTGATCTCAGTGTAACTGAGAAATTGTAAACTTTGAGAGGAGGCATCCTTTGTAACACACGATTTCAGCTTGTCTTTTGGTTTAGCTTTTGAAGTACATGTATGTGCTGTACTTTATTATTTGCCCGGTTTGCATCCTGACAAGTACATATAAATATATTCAACATTTGATATATCTAAGTCCCTGTTTAACAGACTCATGGTATAGAAGCTGTACCCACGGGCCCTCAGGTCTCCATCTTGTAGATGGTGCCCAGATCACAGAGGAGCAGAGCAAAGGGTGTAGGGGAACCAGCAATAAATAAAATTGTTTATTTGCAATAAACAATTTGGCAATCATAGGTCAAATGGCATATGTGAAAGTATACTTTAAAGCCCGTGGCAACATATTCCAAAAGACAAGTGTTTAGAGTGGAGACACTGATTTATTCTGCACAATATGGGAAATACCCAAAGTGAAGCATGCCAAATCATTTACCCTGGCTTCTATTTATAATCCAAAATGCTTTGACTACACGTCTGCCTAATACATCAGTCACACCTATCTATTACATATTCATATTATGTAAGTACAAGATTACATAACATATTTGATCTTTCTGTGCTTGCATGGGGGTGTTTGATGGTCTCTGGTGGTCATTTAGGGAGATGTCCCACTCCTCATTTTATCCATATTTGGGCACAAAGATGCCTAATCTTTTCTGATTGGTTACCTTTTTGGACTTGTGCCTCACCTCAAGGATGTCTGGTCTTGCTGTTTCTTATTTATGGCCATCTTGGATGTTTGAAGAGAAACATCCCATCTCAGGAAGGTTGTTTTTCTGAGATAGGCAGGACATCTGGAACTTAAAGTAAAGCGTCAACCTTGAGTAAAATTCCTCAGCCAGACAAAAATGTCAAATAATCAGCTTTTGAGATATCACTAGGACAAGGTTCACTTCCTTATTTTTAACAAGGGGCCTGTGGCTCATCAGTGTGGTGGAGGTGTACAGACAATCAAATGCCTGATGAAGCCAGTGGAAGCCTTTCTCCAGCATCAGCTGTATCTGGACTAGGGTGTGGTTCAGTGCTGTTGATATCCCATTTGTCTTGGACAAAATAAAACAAACCTGTTGGCAGGCCAGAGCAGTCATGATTACTCAAGGTACATTTGGGAGAGGGAAGAATGTATTTAAAATTAAAGAAAGAAAAAAAAAAAAAAGAGAGAGAAAGCTCAAAACCTGACTATGAAACACAAGTTTCTGGATTATAGGTACAGTCTATAGTGCATCTACTATCAAGCTGTGTTCCTATGACTTAGTTTGTTTCCTGAAATCAGAGGAGTGGTAGCAAATGTATATGAGTTTTTTTAGGCTGAGATATGCGTTATATATAACCAGATAGTAAATATGTGATTTTAAAATCACCAGTTTACCATGTTTGTCATGATTCTGACTAGTAACCTAAACCTGTTCCCAAAGCACTGCATGAAAGTTTCTCAGAAACTTAATTTATAACCTAGAAAGCAATACATTTGTTCCTTTTGGTTTCCGTGACATTTTGAATTGCCATCTATCTTATCTAAATATTTATTTTTCTAGGGAGCCCTGGAAGTCAGGAGCTGTATGTTTTTAACTTGACTTCGCTCACCAAGTCAGAAAATATCTTGTCAGCTTCATTGCATTATTATATCAGTGATCTGCTGGACTCTGACTGGAATTGTTCCCGGTCCAGAGGCTGTTCTCATCGTGGGCACAGGAAACCTGAAATTCAAATACATCTTTCGGTGTGGACCTTTCCATCTGTTGGGAACCAGAGTCAGAGTCTGGGCCATTTCTTAATAAACATCTCCAGTTCTTACGGTGATGTCCTTTCCTGGCAGTGGAAAGATATCACTCAGGTCCTACACAAAGCAAAACAGAGCAATGAACTTCTGATTGGCGTCAAAATGGATTCAACCAGCCATCCCCTGTGGAAAAGGGCACTATTTCACTATGAGCCCTACATTCTGGTATATGCCAATGACTCTGCCATTTCAGAGCCAGAGAGTGTTGTTTCTAGCTTGCAAGGGCACCACAACCCTTTGGCAAGGGTCTTCCCTAGGCCAGAAAACCACATGAGGAGCAGCCTTGGAAAACGGCGGCGAAAACGCTCCACCAACGTCCTGTTGCCATTGCAGAACAATGAGCTTCCCGGAGCCGAGTACCAGTACAATGAGGACGAGAGGTGGGAAGACAGAAAACCGTACAAAACTTTCCAGCCTCGTCTGGCAGAGAGAGCAAAGAGTAAGAAAAAGCAGAGAAAGAACCACCACCAGAAGAGCCAGACTCTCCAGTTTGATGAGCAGACCTTGAAGAAGGCGAGGAGGAAGCAGTGGAACGAGCCCCGGTATTGTGCCCGACGCTATCTCAAAGTGGATTTTGCTGACATTGGCTGGAGTGAGTGGATTATTTCCCCAAAATCCTTTGATGCCTATTACTGCTCAGGGGAATGTCAGTTCCCAATTCCAAAGGTACTGTGTTTGTTGATCTTTTTGTACTGTTACCGTAAGCAATGCACTTTTCTTTCCTTCCATCAGTGAAATGCAGCCGGTCACCTGTTATATGCGGGGATATGGTAAATAAGTGGTGTCTTTGTCTTGTACTGCACAGAGTAGTGGTTAAAACAGCTAGTAAAAAAATAGGCTTGTAAAGATAATTTAAAAAGTATTACCTGATGATATTATTTTTTTGTCCAGAGCCCAAATAACCATAAAGTATTTCCTGGATAGTGCTAATGATGTGTGAACTTGTTATGAACCTGTTTAATAAACATAATATAGGCCAGACTCAGAAAATCACTTATTAGGTGGTAGTAGTCATGCCATGAAGAAGTCTTTGCTGCAAGACCCACAGTAGGGTCAATTGGTAGAGCACCCACTAGGAAGATGTGCATCTCAGGAGGCATTACTGCCATATTGAGGCTAAAGGACTCAAGAGAGTCACCTTTTGAAAATGACAGGTGAAGAATTGTACCAAAGGATATGGATCCCAAGGAAAGCAAGCTGAAGAAGGGATGAATCTCTTTTGGAAGGAGGTGATGTGCCTGACTCCCTCAGTCAGGCTTTATAGTTTTGGATCAAAGGGGAAAAAAAATGAAAGGGAATAGCAAGGGATAAAGTCATTACCTTTGCATGAATTACATTATGCCTTTATTGCTGATGGGAAACGTGCACTACACACCAAGCAGGTTAAAAATTTTAAAAGCAGTGGGCCCGATTTCTTTCATTCTAGCTTTAAGGGCAGACAAATGATTCAAATACCCTATACCTTCTACTTAAAAGTGGGTTAGCATTTCCTATTGCAGGTATTGTTATAAAAACTTCATTCCAACCATAAGAATGTTATTCTAGTTAGGAGAAAACAGTGCATCACACATGCATGCTTGATCACAACAAAAGCATTTTTGTGCGAATAATAGCCTATACTTGGTGGGTAAGGAATACAGAATTTTAGAGCACTATAGTTACATAGGTGATGTGAAGATGAATGCTTGCTACCATGTACTGCAAAGAGATAGCTCGTTGGGAGAGCAGAGAACTGAGACCTTATGGTGAGCCTAGTACCTTGCAAGCAATCAAAGATATCTGTCCATACTGAGATTCAGATTGTTCATTCTGTCCACATCAAACAAAATAACCTTGTTTGCAAGGAGAATGAAAAGCTGAGTTCTACATAAAGGTAAAGCAAGTGTCTTCTGGAACCATGTGTTATTCTTGAGCCATATATATCTGAGCCATATAATATCTGGTGCTACACATAAGCCTGTGTTTGCAAAATGATACCTTAACCATCAGGCAATAACAAACTAATCTGTGCCTCTGGGTATATAATGTTCCCTTGCTGAGGGCGAGCTCCTAAAGCTGACAACCTGTTGGGTAATTAGGAACAGATGTGCCTCGTCCCCCTCCCTCCTTCACCACCTCCTAGTTTTCTGGCCCTACCTTTCCCCTGATTTCAATTAGCTGTTTTGACTGCTGTTATATGTGTGTGTTGGGCTTACAGAGCACTGTAGAGCACACAGCCAGGCAGACCTTCTCCCAAGTCAGGAATGAAAGCCCATAACTGACATCATTTGCCCTGCTCCTAATATATCTCTAATGAAACTCAACAGGGCAGCAAGTCTCCCAAGGATGCACACAGCTCAGCAGGTGCAGCCCTGGCCACAGCTGGGCTCATTCACAGATTTGGCAGATTACAGTCCACTCAGTGCTGTTCCCTCCCACTACTCTTCTTGGCCTCACCTCCTACAAGAAAATCTTTTCTGCTTTTCATTAGCGTGTTCTGGACAGAGCATGAAGGCAGTGACCCAGCCACCTCTCCAGGTGTAGGACATGATGCCTCAGTGCCCAGAGGGGGATTTCAGTTCTCCCATAAGCACTTGTCTTTGGGTTTTCCTGCAGTTACTGTTATATTCCCTGCTGACAGCAAGGGAGTTGTGCCAGAGCTGGTTATCTTCAGGAGTGCATTCTAAGAGCAGTGTGCATGGCAGATGTGAAGTCAGCACAGGGGATGTTCTGTATGTAAGGTACACCTGTATCAGATAGAGACTTCTTGCTTAGCTCTCTTATCATACTGTGTCTGAATGCATCCAGGCTGATATCTGAGTCTGCCTAGGCAATTCTTGAAATCAGTTCTATGTGTAAAAGAACCACACTTACTCTGAAGAATGCCTTGGAATATAACGTGTATTTGGGCCAAGCCTGAAAAGACTAGATTGAAAGAGTTTAAAACTCCACCCACAGAGTTGAATTGTTTGATAATCTGCATCAAAACCTCAGCCATTACCAAGGGGCGTAGTGCCATGAGCCAGGGAACTATCAGGCTCCTCCTCAGAACCCTATAATTATCCCTGGTAATTTCAGACTTGTCCAGTGGAAAGCCAGAAGGAAAACCAAAATGTGCACTTTTTAGGAAACCGAAACATTTTTGATGGTATAGATTCCTTATCTGAAATGAATGGTTTCTGATGAATCCTTAACATGGCATTTACTGAAACTTGATTTTAATTTCAGTACCATTAACAATGGGAAATATCTCAAACTCATTTAGATATTTTATTTCTTTGCATTTATCAGCACACCTAGGGTGTTCGTGTGGTTCCCAATGATTTTGTGTAGAATGCTGCTCTGGATTTGACTAAAGGAGCGAGCCTGGCTGCTTTCACATGTTTTTGCAAAAAGAACTTATACAAAAATTTGGGCTGTGTACTGGCCAAAGACACTTTAAAAATCCTTTTACTGCTAAGGAATATTGGTATTCTTGAATTAAAAGACAACAAATGAATAAAAATGCCTTTTGTGGGATCTACTGGCTAGGTTGAGAGTAATGTCTTTGTAACCACGCTGGGATATCTACAGCCATATTTCTTGCATACAAGGTCATCAGGAATTGAGGCTGAAGCAGGCAGATATCTGACCCTCAATGCTGATCCCAAGGCAAATCATCTCTTATCCCAGCAAAACTAAAAACGTGGCCCAGCTGATCTTGTTGCGTGTATTTCTCAGTGACATCTGACTGAGCATATTTTTTAACCAGGGGATTCCTAGGCACGTGTATAAGATGAGCTCTCAAGTGCATCGTTAACATTTCACTCCTACAGAAACAAAACTCCTTGGCTAAAAACTGTCTCAAGTATGTTTCATGCTCACGTGTCGTTACTACAGATACTTGGAATTGAATGTGCTCAGGAGGTAAAATTTAACGTACTCATTTTTCACTTTTCAGAATATATTGACTTCTCATTTTATGAATATATTCAAATTCCGGATTTTTTTTTTTTTGTATGTGTAATTTTTCGTTTGTTTTTTTTTAAACAAAGATAGTTAACCCAGTAGTCAGAATCACTTTTCATGTATATTAACCAACAATGTTTTCCAATTTACATGAGTATCAATCCAGGAAGCTTTGTCTTTTGGAGCAAAATGTTACTGTAAGATGAGGTACAACTGACGTGGGCTTTGGGGGCTCAGTTATTCAGCAATGTTGCTGATGTATATTACAGATTTATGTATATCAGTGATCTGGCTTAGAAGGATGAGCAGAACAACCCAGCCTTAGAAGACAGAAAACTGGAGCAATTAGCATCGTGACATACAATATTTCTGTACTGTCCACTGTATACATTCTATCCACTTCTGCTTTTCTTGATGCACTCACACTAATTTCCCAGCACAAAAGTTATATTTATTTTGCTCCCCCAATGAATAGTGCTGCTAGCATGTTGATTGCCTCACTCCTAGCTGTTCAAGTTTTATGACAAAATTGCAGCCCACTTGAAACTGAATTCACAGCAGAAGAGATTGCCTTGACCCGTAGATGCACCTTGGTGCAAGGTCTGCTGCCTGGGCATTCTCCTGGGAAGGCATGTCCCCAGTGGGATGCTCCAGCTGAAGGCAGTGGAGCAGCAGTGACATCCAGTGGCAGCAGAACTGCACCGGAATTGCATTCCCACCTATGGTGACAACTGGAGATGGTTGCGCGCACTGGACTCTGCAACCAATCATCCACAGGTCCTTTCTTCAGGAAACAAATTTTATTCTAGAGCGTATGTATTTAACATTTATGCAGTTCTATTTTCTGCTTTATCTTGCTCTTGCAGGCCTTGAAGCCATCCAACCACGCCACCATCCAGAGCATAGTGAGAGCTGTCGGTGTTGTCCCTGGAATTCCTGAGCCGTGCTGCGTTCCTGACAAAATGTCCTCTCTCAGCATCTTATTCTTTGATGAAAATAAGAATGTGGTTCTCAAGGTGTATCCCAACATGACAGTAGAATCCTGCGCGTGCAGATAACATCTCAGAAGACCCTTTAGAAGCACTAAGGTGATCACTCACTGTTCATTGGTGTTCTTTTCATGATTTCTACTTTTTGTTTGCACTGCCAAGGCGTTTCCTTCGGGGGGGTGGGGAGGGGAAGAAGTAAATCCAAACAAAGAAAGATGAAAATGGAGTGGATTCTGAATTGCAATTCCAAGGGATGGGAACATGAACTTCATTCATCTTTAAATTTCATTGAGGCGTTAAGTCATGGCAATGGGGACTGACTGTTGCTGTTGAAACTGAGATGAAACAGAAATTTACAGAAGACTTCGAAGTTTTGGGGACTGTCAGAAGGACACACTAATCTATTTTTGTACATGATTTTGGAAACAGTAACTGTTAAATTTTGTCTCCATTTTTCTGGTGACTGATGGGAAGGGAGATTAGAAATCTACTTTTATTCATTTTAAACCTAAGCTTTCCATCATAGTTTACTGAGTAATGCAGCAAGAAAAAAAAAAAAAAAAAAAAACTAAACTAAACAAATCTGACATTCCAACAGCCATAGACAACACAACTCAGATATCTGTTTCCTTGGTATGACATGTCTCTGATTGCATGCATGCATTCATTTTCAATAATATGCTCTTCATAACTCAGCTTACAAGATGTCACTGCCCCTGGGTGAAGAAGGCAAAACGTATCTCTGCTGCATGGGAAACTGTGGTATCTCAGAAAGACTTCTCTTTCATGCCACTGCAGAAACTCAGCAGGTGAAGGGTATGAAAGTGTCGCATTTATTGACGTGTTCATAAGAGATATTCTAGAGCATATCTGCAAATAATCTATGAGTAAGTTATGGTAGTTAATTCCTAACATGAAATTATTTGGTTCGTAACTCTTATCTGTATACCCTAATGACAGTTATTTTACCAGAATTAGCTCTGGTTGGTGAGTTTTGGTGTTGCATTAATCAAATAGCAGCTTTTCTTTTTCTCATTGGTTCTGCTCTGGAAATGTGTTGTACCTGTGCTGTCATAGATTCTTAAATTTAAGGTTTCTTACCAGCAATTTTTGCACAACAAAAATACGAAACATGCTTTTGATGGGGAAAAAATAATGTGAGAAACTAAAAGCAGGGAAAGAAGTGTCTAATGAATCATAGGCAACTCTGCAGAAAGTTGGTTCCATTTTTGAGTGGATGTCAGAGGAACACTTCAAGCTTCAAGTTTCCAGTAATGTTCTCCATAGGGAGTGAAGCTTCTTAAAGCACTTCTGGCTGGCAAGAACCATGTTTTAGTTTGTGCAAAGAGTAAACATTTATCTTTTGGGTAAACTATCTGCATAACTGACTGTAGTGTGCTTAAAGGGAAATTGTTCATAGGAAATGAATTAATTCTCCACGGTCAGGAGAGTTCAGTTCTCTATTTTGGAATCAGTGGTTCTTCCGTGTTTTGAAGTTGATCAGCTTTCCCATGTGAATGCCTCCTTGCAGCTTCATAGCTATGTGAAGGTAATTTAAACACTTGATGATTGATTCTTGTGTTTGGTCACTGGTGCTATCGTGTTTACCAATCTGAGTCATGTGCATGGGTGTGAGAGGTGTGGACATGGATCATATAATCCAGGATCCTTTCAGCAATCATTTTTTACTGTGCAAAGTCTCAGTGGAAGCTGATGGCAGTTTTACTTCAAAACAAAACAAAAAAAAAGAAAAAAGTTACAGCAAAGATTAGTCCCAGCTGCAAGCCAGGCTCAGAGCCCTTCCATTATCCTGCTTGAGGAGAATATCCCAATAATGCAGCCTGAGACCTTCTTATTGGCTGCAATTAAGCAAGAGTAACTAGCACAGCTATTAGACCCAATTGCTGTATGTTAGTAATCTAAGGCTTTAACAGCATCACCTGAAAAGGAGCACAAAGATGTTCTGCTTGGCTGTCACTGGGATACACCCACTCTTTGTCAATAATTGTGGAATGCAGAACAGGTGCAACCTCGAAGTAAAATCTGATCTGCCTCTTCCAGCTCTAGGCTGAGCGTTAACTCTGTGTGTGAGACGATTTATGTACAGGACTTGTTTTTGTATCTGTGTTTTTTTCATGCAGCTTTCTAAATAAAGCCATTATTAGAATCTGTAAGATGTTGATCACATGAACAATGATTTCTGTATATAACGTTGTATGAGTAAGGACTTTAAAAAAAAAAAAAAATCCAACCAATGTTATTAATCACCATTCTAGTCTTAAATCAGCATGAGGGGCTTTTGCCACATATTCTCTTTTTTTAAATACTGTAAATTGATGAATGGCTCTGCTTCCCATCTAATTATATAGCATCTAATGCCTGTGCATTATTTTTATGGCTTTACTTTTATGCAGAGGCAGAGCACGTTTTGTGAGGTGCCACATACCCATGGGGTCATGAATCGCTCTCCTCTGGTGCAGGACTGGTCCAAAAGCTTTGGATGTTCATCTCGGAGGAGATGCGTGGAAGTTTGCAAAAGTTTGGACTTTTTGTTGAGAGACCTATTCCTCCTTGTAAAAACAGCCTTTGTAAATGGTTTCTTTTTAAAAGCAAATGTTTGTACAGACAATGCCAATTAAAGAAAAATAGCAAAAAAAAAAAAAAAAAAAAAATTATTTTGTATATGGAAAAAAACTTTTACAGATACTTTTAATTTATTTTATATCTGTGGCCATCTTGTTCTTTTCCAATTTTCCTCTTAATGCTCTCTAAACAATATTGTTGTCACTGTTGTTGCAAAGACAAAAAGGCATAGACCATGGTCAGGTTCACAAGGACAGATCACAGCAGCACTGTGAAAGACACGTTTCACTACTGATGTATAAGCTTGCTAGTTTGTATTTGTTTCCTTTCAGTAACAGGAAACTTTCACTATGAAACTCCTCATAAAATATAAAATAAAATCACTTTTTACATGATAACTCGTTTGTTCTCTTGTATTCAGGTCTTTCCAAGAATTTTGAAGTTTTCATTTCTGTGTTCAGATGTGCATCCATCTCAGGTGCTCATTTGGAAGCTATCCAAACAGAGATTGTGTTTATAGTGCAAAGTACACAGTGGCTGGGGAGTAAGTACTGTGGACTTAGTTAAAGGTTAGCTAATACAACAGCAATAAGCCGCAAAGGTCATTGGGTCTGATGGATCTGATCCAAGGCCCAGAGATGTTTGTGCGTTTCTGTACATTGTCTTTACCAGGTATTTGTGGTCTCTTCTAGCTAAAAAGGTAGTGCATAAACTGTGTTGACACCTTGCAGTTTATCACAAGAGTAAGGCCAGCTTAGTTGCTTTCTTGGTGGACAAAACCCAGGCTTTTTCTATTAAAACTAAGAAGAAAAGTAATTGCTTTAGCATTACTGCACATAGCACAGTGCTGCAAAGCAAGGGAGGAAATGGAAGCCTCCAAAGATGCTGTTCTTAGGAGGTCCTAGCTAGATCCATCCCTGGCTTCCTCCTGGTCTGGCTGAGCAAGAGTGGTGGGTGAGGGATAGTGTTGGCTGTCCTGTGTTGGCCATGTTCCATGGAGGACATAGCTCAAGGTAAGTGCTGGCACATTCATGTTGCTCTTTCTTTTGGCTATGGGAATCTGCTCACAAACAACACTAACATGAGCTTTTGGCACTAAAGAGATGTAATCATACACTGCAGAGGGGTTTTCTTGGGTCTTCGGGGTGGATCTATGCTCTTTTTTCCTGGTTTCTCTTTAGTAGGGCAGTATGTCAAGCAATCTGCCTGGAAATTGGCTTTTTTACAAGTTCATGTAGTGATAGGACAAGGGTTAATGGTTTTAAGCTGAATGGGGGAGGGTTTAGATTAGCAACAATTCTTTACTCAGATAGTGGTGAGACCATGACGCAGGCTACCCAGAGAAGCTATACATATCCCATCCCTGGAGGTGCCCAAGGGCAACCTGAGCTGGTGGGGGGCAACCCGGCGCATGGCAGGGGTTTGGGGCCTGGTACGCCTCAAGGTCCCTTCCATCCCAAGCCATGCTGTGATTTTGTGATTTACTTCCCTAGGAGCTAACTAGATTATTAAGTAGCTATGCCTCTTACTCGTAGCCTGCTAATTTTATTCATTTTGACTTTTGATACTGCTGGCCTGCAGCTCAGTAAAGGTAATGGCTGTGGCTCTGAAAACTACCTCAGATAAGCTTTAAAGTTACATTTGCCACTTCTCAGCTGCTGTGCATCAGTGAGATGTTGTCTATGTGATGTCAGCCACAGCTTATCATTGACTTCTGTGTATTCACTTTATTTCAGGAGCTCTGTCCCATCCAGCCCTAAGTCCTAGTGTCTACCAAAAGTAGACAAACCAAAAAGTCCAACCAAAAGTCACAACCCATATCTGCGCATACAGAGATGCTCAGAGCCTTAAGGATTAGTATTTGTCTCTGAACTTCAGTTTTCGCTCAAATTTTCCATTTGAAAACTCCAACATTCTCCTTTTGAGCAAAGCTTGCACTTTTTATCTGCTTACTTTCAAGAGGCACAATCTTTTCCCATAAAGTTTTTTGATCTTGTGAGAAGGAGACAAGTGTGTTTCAAAGGATGCAGAGAACTAGAACTTTGATGTATGAAGCACAAAATATCACTTTTTTTCTTGCCATGTGGAATTTTCATGAGGTCTTTATGAAAAGACGTTTTCCTCTTTTCAGCATCATATTTCACTTTGAGGTTCCTTTATTGCAACACAGATCAGAGAATCCCATTCTCATAAACGAGCCTTTTATTGAGCCCCAGGTTATCCGGATTTCCAAGGGAATTTGAAATGTGATAGTGAGCAGAGAGCTGGATCTAATTTTAAATCACTTTTTTTTAAGCTTTCCACAACGTGAAATTTTTATCATTAATTTCACCCCATCATGTCTGCTCTGTGCAAAATCTCCCCTTTGCTTTTCACCTCTGGAAGGAATTCTCTTCTTTTGCTCACACTGCATCTTTAGTAGTGCCTCCCCTCTCTTTTTAAAACTTTACCACACACAAAATATGTTGATTGCAATGCAGTGCAAATCCATTTCCCTTCACCTTTCACCTCAAAAGATCTCCCAAACTTAAAAAGCACTACAGTCATTGAAACAATTGATAGGAGCACGAGCATGTGGTCACTTCAGCAGTGAGAGATTAAACCATGCTCCATTGCAGACATATTCAGCTGTGTGCATCTGTAACTCGTGGTTTAGCCCTAGTTCATGAAGTATGAGCTCGATCACTAATGCTCCCATCCATGCCAGGAAGAAAAATAAATGAGCTAGAGAAGTCAGAGACACAAGGGGCCATTGTTGTGCCACCTTGTGAAAAATGGGAAGAGAGGATGAGTTTATGAAGCTGAAGGGACTGGCTTAAATTTTCTCTCTTTTCCCACATTTTCTATTATCTCAAGTCAAATCACTGAACTGTCAGAGTTGTTTATGCTCAAACCTATGAGCAGCTTGACAGAGGGAATTCAGAAATCACCAGGGGGCTTAAATCTCAAGACTTCAGCTCTGACTTTGTCAAATAAAGATAGAAATTCTTCTCCCTGCTCCATCACTATGTCCTTGGGAACCACAGCTGTCTGTTCAGAGATGAGTAGTGTGGGGAGAGAAGGGAGCTCAGATGCTCTTCATTGCAAATGAAACCTATGACATCCTCAGTAACCTGTGGATGCCATTGGCACTGCTGAAGGACACACAGATCAATCCCAGGTCATTTCCTTCCCAAGATGAAGGTGTAAACTTAGTCTTGAAAAGCGAGGACCAACTTTGGAGCAAGGAAGGCAATATTTCCTCACACTGTCCCAATATCTGAGTAAAAATAATGGAGAGAGGATTGTACCTGAAACATAGTCACGCTTTGCTAATCACAGCTTTGACTGAATCCAGTCTGCATGAAATCACTGAGGTTCCCTGTGTGCCAGGCTGGCTGTTTTGTCTCATTCAAAACAAGAATTTTACTCACTCGCTGCTAAAACGTCTCCCCCCCCAGTCCTTTGTGCACAAATTCAGAAGTTTGGTGCACTATGATTACTTTTCCTCCTTTTCCCATTACTTAATAATTCTGATCAATAAGTAACCCAGGTAACTAGTGCCATGATGACTGCCAGTAGTTTGCATGCAAGTTGTTAAACAAATATTATTAGTCTCAGCACTTCAGCTACATTCTTCCGGATTACTCAGTTATCAGTGAGCCTCGAGGAAGAGGAATCCACCGTGCAAAGGTGCCCTTATCTCGTTCCCTCGTCAAGGCCAGTACAGATATTTTCATAGTCAGCAGTTCTTCAACAGTGATGAACTTCTTCTCGAATGCTTCCCAGCTTCTTTTAATTGAGCGTTATCTAGCTTTAAGAAGTGCGGTGTAACTTCATCAGTAGTGTGGCAAAGGGTGCCCTCTGGTGATGAAATAGGAAATCCTACTGTTGGGCAGCAGGCAGAAAGCTCGGCAGAATTGGATGCTGCAGTCATGAGATGCACATGGATGCAAAGACTTCATAATGAATTTATGAACATTTAAAATGTGCTGCTTTTTTGTTAGCACTGCTTACGACAGTTGCTTGTGACAATGAAAACATGAATGTCTCTTGCTGTGTTGCTTGTTTTTTTCCTGTTGTGTTTAAATGATGCCTTCATAGTCCAGGGCAGGCTGGTGGCTTTTTATATTCTTTGTACCACCTCTGGAGTTCAAACCTACATCTGGGTCTAGAGACTTTGGCCAATTCTCATTGAAAGAAATGTAAGACTTGAAACAGCTTCCTTGCATCAACAAATTGAGGACAAATGCATCAGCAATTGAGGACATATGAGGCTCATGGCTGTAACATGGAAATGAAAATCATTGATGTTTTGATTATTTTGTAAATGTACTTTTTTCCTCTGTATCCCAAATGTGATGGTGTTTGCTAAACTGTCTTGTTGATATGCAAGCTCATATCACCTGCCTCTTTCCATTTTTGCAGAATCCCAAGGGTTGGAATGGACCTCTGGAGATCTTCTAGTCCACCCCTCCTGCTAAATCAGGTTCTTGAACACAGGGAAGGCAGTAGGGGTTATTTATTATATTCCTTTAGACCAGGTTGTTTTTTTCTTGTCTGCTGCTTCTATTTCTATAGCCCCTTTTTCTTCTATAGTTTGCTCCCAAGCAAACTGTACCTGCTACAGATCGTATATTCTCCCCAAGGTGTTTACGTTGCACCTGCACATGAGGATTTGATAAGGAGTTCTTGCAGTGATAAAAAGTGTTGATAGGTCAAAGCTGTAGTGGTAAAATTAATTGTTCAGAGGCTTGGAGCCTCAAGCCACTCATAAAAGCACAGCATATGGAGTACCACCTGTGTATAGCAGCTGTCTCAACTATTTTCCTGATGCAGGAAAACAAAAAGTTGATACTCAAGGGAGACTTTTATCAGGCTAAAAGCATGCTCTCTGGGGGCTTTGTTTTTTTGCCAAATTGAAAACATCTACAGTACTGTTGCCAAAGAGGTGCAGGTGAGAACCAACCTGTCTGGGAGAGCCCCTTGCAATGAAACCATGAGTCACTGCTGCTCACTTCTCAACTTCTTACACTTGAGCATAAAGTTCTTCTTATCGAATGAAAATAGTAGCAAACATCAGGATTGCTGAAGTGACTGTTTTCTGGACTTCATTCAAGGATTCATTACTAGGCTTCTTTTCTAAGATTATTGTCTTGAAAAAAGAAAACAACTCACTTCTTCCTAAAGCGGGATACTTGCTGGAAGATGTCTTGTTCCATGGGTGGAGAATTGTCATCCTCAGAGTCTTTGTGTGAGTAGGTTTACTGACAGATCTATGTGAGCAGAGTAATTTGGTACTGGCCTGAAGGTAGCAAGGATGTAGTTGTATTTGAGAACTGGTTTACTGTGATTAGCAGTGTTTGTTTTATTGCAATACTGGATATTCTTGAAGTAGAAGCAATAGAATGATTCATATGACATGTGCCTAGGTTACAGTTTAAGGTCTTATATAAATTATATAATCTCTTTGAATCTCGTATTAAACTGCTCACAGCCAGATTTGGAGTTCAGCTGTTGCCACTGCACTACTCAGTATAGCCAAAAGTATTTTCTTATGTATAAGTCAAGTTTTTAGAGCTGTGTGATTTACTTTGGAATTGACCTTTCTTCTGGTAGCTTTCACTTACGCTGTTATGTTCTCAGCCTCTATTATTCATTTATCACAGAATCATAAAAGTTGCAAAAGACCTCTAAGATCATCCAGTCCAATCCCAACTCACCCCCACCATGCCCATTGACCATGTATGTCAGTATATCTCATCTCCACAGTTCTTGAACACTCTCCAGGGATGGTGACTTTGCTCTTCCAGAGGATTTTTTTTTTAATACCCAATCTGATCTTGTGACATTTTTGGGTGTGGTTAACTGAAAAAAAGTTTAAACCTAGAAGGAGGCTGAAGTTGGAAAAACTTAATCCCAGTTTTTCATAATGTTCAGACATAATTTTCTGATTCCGTAGAGCAGAAACATGGGTAGGAAAGTTCCTACAACACTACTACAAAACTTGACGTTAAGCTGTCACATCCATATCAGAGCACTGATCTATGTTCTCAAGGCCTCATTCTGCAAGATACAGGACATGGATGTTTGTAAAACACTTCTTTGAGAAGCTTACTACCCTTCAATTGTACTACTTCTCAAATGGGGTGAAGCTGAAGACACTGTTCATTTATCCCCCATTTGCTAAACAGTAGCTGAAAGACAAAGCAAAACTAAGAAAAGCAGAAATTTCATGCCTGCTCAGGTCTAAAATATATGCATCCATAGATACATACATCTGCATCTTTCTGCAGGTTATTCTGCCAGATGCTGGTGTATTCTAGTCATAAAATCACTGAGGTTGGAAAAGTTCTCTAAGATTACCAAGTCCATCAGCCCATTGCCACCATGTCCACTAAAACGTGTTCCCAATCCCAGTAAGAAAGGCACTCACTCTATAAATTACGTTGTCAGAAACCATTTGTTAGCACTAATATAAAAACATAGAAAATTTAGGTCAATTTAGATTCTAGGGACCCCAAGAAGAGTAACATCAAATGTGTTTCCAAACAATGCAGTACATACTTCACCTATAGAGGAGGGGAAATTGTCTGCTTCTTACCAGACTTTTTTAACTGTGTTTTTGGATTGTGGCAAACATTCTACGCTTAATCTATATTATTGTTTGTGTGGTATTGCAAGATGTCGATACAACATGTTGGAAAGGCCTTCTTCAGAGGACAAAAAAGCCTAAAATAAGACTGGTATGAAGTTTACGATGAAATAAACAGTGGTTCGTTGTTGTTTTCTGTAATCACTCAGTATTGCAAGGATATTTTTCTCCCTCATTTTCTATTTACTTGCAAGGAAAAATATTATATTTAATACCACCAAGTCTGCTCTGCTTCAAAATGTGAACCCTACAGCAGCAAGGCACAATCTAAATCTCTGTCTTCCAAGTTCCTACTTCTCCTTACTTAGTGGTAATATTATTTTTGAGATGCTGTGACCTCCTTGTAAATCAAGCGTAACAAGAATCAGAACCATGTTAAGGAATGCACCTAAGAATAGCAAAAACAGTCACTCTGAATTCCTAATGCATGTATGAAAGTTACCCCATGGCATCATTTTTTGGTTTGATTCGGACTGGTAAGGTTTTCTGGTGTTTCTGTAGAAGGAAAAATCCATGTTGGGCAATATTTTCTAAGCCAGTCACCACAGCCTGTGCATGACAAAGCAGCCTAAGTAAATTAAAAAAATTTTTAGGACAAGGCATGCTTTCTGAAGCATTTATTCTCTGCTTAAATGAGTCAACACTTTTGTGCTCTTAGACATTAAAAGCAAAAACCCATGCAGAGCTGTCTAAATACAACTATGCCTTGTAGGGCAGAATCATGTTTCTTCTCAGTTCTTCTAGTATAGTAATTCACCTGCAGTACTGTCTCTAGTTTTGGAAACCTCCCCTGGAGGAAAGATCAACCGCGTTGTTTATCCAGTCCACGTAAACTATGAAAGTTCTGGTTTGAAAATCCTACATGGAAAGGCTGAAGGAGTTGATTTTGTTTGCTTAACGAACAGATGTGTCATGTGTTAGTATTGTGGAAGTGGGCTGGAGAGGGCACTGCTGCTCAAGGTATTCCTCTCATGCAAGAACTACTTTATGTCAAGGAGTGCTGCTCTGTGTTTTAAAACTGCATTTCATCTGCACAGCATCCTTGTTTCTGTTCTAGAATTGTAAATACTCTGTATGTCCATTTAGCATATCCACAGATACCTGCAACATTATTCATAGAGCGACTTTCATGTTAATTGTGTCTGCCTAGAAAGGGAGTTGCCTTGTGTACATATGCAGGATCAAAAACTGCTTGCACAGTGGAGCAACCTAAATATAGAGACCGGTAATTTTCTAAACAGTTTCTTAAAATCCTATCCTCCAGCACATAACTTCTTTAGTTATAGCAGAAATGGGCCATTATATTTCATCTTCAAGATGAAATCTTTGTTTGATTAACTTATTCAGAATCAAAGTAGCTCTGTTTCTTTGTCTTTTGTAAGTAGAAGGTTGACAAGCTAACTGATAGGTTAAAGCTTCCACCTAATCAGCAATCTGGACTTTCCAATAGAACAGTTATATGAACAGATAACCTTTAGAGAAATTAATACACAAGACAAGTTCTGGCATATGCAAAAATTAATATGGAGAGTAAAGAACACTTTGACCATGAAAATATGCTCACTTGTTAGATGAGAGAAGATGATTAAGGCCAGTGAGCAACATAAAATGGAAGAATGAAGCACAAGCCACAAATTTGCAGAATTGCTAAAGTTGGAAAGACCTCTAAGATATTCTAGTCCAACTGTCAGACCATCCCCACCATGCCCACTAAACATGTCCCACAGTGCCACATCTCCATGGTTCTTGAATGCCTCCAGGAACAGTGACTCTACTGCCTATGTGGGCAGCCTATGCCAATGCCTCACCAACCCTTTGGAGAAGGAATTCAGAACAGTTGACTTTAGTCATTCAAACAATCATAGGAAACATAACCAGAAAGCTTTGCCACCACTATTGCTCCTCAGAGCACTCACAGAATTGCAAGGGTGGAAAGAGATTTCAAGAGATCATTGAATCAAAACCTTCTGCTAAAGCTGGTACCTTGCAATAGGTCATACCCCCATGGATACTTGCAAGGAGGACACTAAATGAGAACCAGTTGCTGATGAAGCTTTGTTCAGCTTTCTCAGCTTGGTTTCATAGAAGGCTGTTTTGATGAAGATGTCATGTGATATTTTTTTTTTTACAACTGTGAACAAAATTGTAGAAGAAATATACGTTCTGAGGAAAACAGACCTGAGATGCATTGAAAGTTTCTCATCAGAGATTCCCCTCCTTTTTCTGTAGCAGTGCCTGGGAAATGAGAACAGAGTTGTGTGCAGCTGCAAACTAGAGCATGAGTTAGTTGTTCCCTTGGGTAAATTGGAGGTTGGTGACTGAAAGTTTCCTTTTTCCCTCTGCTTGCTTGACTTACCAACCTACAGAGCTTTGTGTTCAGCTAAAAAATATGCATTCTGCAGCAGTCTTGCTAGTGGGTTGCTAAACTCCACCAAAATAAACATGACAACTGCCCTACACTCAGGTGCTGGCCAGCTCTTCAAGGTGCTCAGCGTTCTGCTGAAACAGCCCTTTAGGGAACTGTAGTACATCTCTTCCATCCCATCATCTCTCAGCCACACTCAGTGCATCACATATCACAAAGCTCCCATTGACATTTTGCACACGATCAGCCAAGTATATGTTTTGTGATTAAATGTCAGCAGTTCAGCATTGCAGAGGTTTCTCTGTGGATTCCTTACATTAATTCCCTGATGTTTAAAATTCTGATGATGCCATATTCATGTCACGTGGGCAGACGCTGAACCTGTGCTCAGCATCTTAAAGTACCAGGGCTAGATTACAGTTTGCTTTCTATTTCCAGCAGTATGGGCTATTTTGCTGTGGTTTGATAATATTGATATCTTCAGTTAGCTCCCAGATAAAAGACCTTTGTTTATAAACCCAGTGTCACCTGACTGAGCGTATGGTAAGTGTTGAGTCACCTGAACCACTGATTGAGCACCTGGTTAGCCCTGGGAGCACAGGTGAAGGCAATTCAGCTGTGTGATAGAAAGGGGTGGAGTCTGGCTACACCTCTCTTAGACCACCATTTAAGGGCTGACTGCCTTCAAGGAAGGATCTCTTCCTGGAGATCCCTCCTTAGTGAAGTTTTCCCCTGCAAAACCAGCACCTTCTGATATGGGTGAGTAATTATCTTCCTTTCCTTTGTAGCACCTTTCTATCATGCTAGTCCTTCCATCATCATGTCTTTGTTGTAGCACCTTTCCTATTACACTGATCTAATTTCTGTACTGAGGAAATTTGTATTTTGCATATCTTGGTATGACTGAAATGCTGATGTACTTTATTTCATTACTCACGTTACTGTAATTAAAAAAAAAAAGGGGGTTTAACATGATTAACTTTTTCAAATCTGAAACTTATACTTTTTAATACTGTATCACAGTATTTTGTGTATACTGCCACAGTATTTTATGAAGTAAAACATTGCTGAGGGCTGTCAACTTCTGTACATAAGATCTTACTGATTTCTTAAGCAAGACTGAAATAAAAAGGGAGAAGCCTTTGGGTTTTAAACTCAAAGTCTCTACACAGTTAGCCCTTGCTAAATGAGGGAATTAGGTGGCCATTACATATGAGCACAAGTAACTGTAGTATCCTTTTCACTGAGAAGAAGCAAAAAGGACATTGTGCATGTGTTAGGAACAAAATTCCAGATCTCCCTCATCACATTAACTGGTATTTTGGCTGTGCTGGACATAGTTGATGCTGTTGCATTTTCTTAATTAACAGCTGCCATGTGTTTTGGAAAGGGACAGGAGCTGAGTGTGTGGCAAACTTAATAATATATAATTAAGTCAGTCAGAAAGGCATGCCTCTCCAGGGTTTATAGAGCATTTTACAAATTTACATCAGTTCAGCTGTAAGCAAGTATGATGGGAGATTGCTTATGGCTGGTATTTTTCCCCATTTTGAATGAAGACAGCTCATCCTAGGAGTTTTCCAAGCGAACTGATAAATTTATGGAGAAAAATCCTGAAAGAGATGCAAATCTGTATATTGCATAATGTGTAAACTGTGGTTTTAGTGGTCTTCTCTGATCTACCTGATTCTATGATTCTGAAGTGAATGGGCAAGAGTAGAGTTTTGGGGAACTAAAAATGGGAAAGGCTGTTAGTATATTTAGATATAGCTTAAAAAAAAAAAAAAATGAGGATAAAGAAATGGCTCTGACTAGTAACTTAGGCTTATCTCATATATCTTCAGAGCTGCTGTCATATAGGATTTATTCACAGCAAACATCTCCAAATTATGACCAAAACAGTTGGTTGAAATTGAATGGTTCTCAGAACCTAAGTGTGTTGAGGGAAACAACTGTAGGCTGGAGGAATCTAAATTGTAAAACATTTTTTATTATTTTATTTTTTATGGAATATCACCTCAGTTTCAGGAGATGTGATCTTTTAATAAGAGTTAGTAAATATAAATTACAGTTTCACTCACATGCTTCTTGTTGAGGGTGGCCTTGCAAAAGCATCTCAGAATATTGAAGGCTATATGAACAAGATTTGGAAACACACACATTCTCACTGCTGACGTTTAAAATACAAAATTTGGAACGCTCAAATGAGAAATTGGAAGTTTATAATGCTGCTTATTTTAAAAGGAATAAAAGAGGTTTTGGAGGAAAGACTGACAGGGAAACCCAGAGATGGGAGGCATGAAGTCTTGTTAGTGGTGAGATGAAACTGTTTCCTTAGAAGGGGATTCCATACATGAGACTTGGGACTTTAACAGCACAAAGTTGTGATGCTGAATGCAAGCTAATTTAGAGGAAAATCTACTGTATAGCAGAGAACAGGGCTGATTTCCATGAATTCCACAGGTAAAAATGTCTTTGGCAGTGTTACTTACATGTGAACAGAGGCTGCTGACCCTCTAGAAGAGAGGAAGGTAGTGATGGCTATCGGCAGGGCGCTCGGAGCCTGCTGATACACCCAGCATCTGTATGTCCAAGGGCATTCTGGGCAGAATGATGATGCTACTTAAAACTTCTGTTTTTTTTAATAGATTTTTTTTAAAAAAATGCCTTCTCTCTCTTTCCCATTTTTTTTCCATCAACCTTCTCACACAATCTTGGAATAGAATCAGAAAACAGTCTTCTGCTTCTGGGGTTCTGAAACAAAGAAATGCTGCATTTCTGGCCTCAAAAAAAAAAAAGGGGAAGCGAGTCATCTTGGTCAAAAAAAAAAAAAGAAAGCTAGGATTGTGTCTTATGTGGTGGGTGAGAAGAAGAGATAGGCCAGATGGGCAGGAGTAGATGAAATGGGCTGCAGACCCTTGCTGGAGATGCTGAAATCAGGGACCTTGTTATGCTCCAGGGCAAAGGTCACACTCACAGGCTCTCAAATGTACCATTTTGCCCAGAAACTAAATGTCTTTTTCACCTCTATTTGGCATTAGAGCAATGCTTGTGATATTGGACACGTGGACATTGTTACATGGAGGCTTGTTCCGTAAGAGACTATTAATATAAAAAGAACTAAATTCTGGAAGTAGACATGTAGAAAATGGTATCTCTAAACTAGCACAGGGTGACAAATGGTGCAGTGTTTGTGGGATAAGATTTTCATGCCTATTCATTACATCTCTCATCTGACTTGGACCTATTGTCCTGTGCTCTCACTGTGTATTTCATTTCTTCTGTCAAAACTAGTAATGCAGAGAAAAGGATCCCCTTTCTGTGGCAGGAGAGGAAGAAATGAAACTGAAATAAGAGTACTTACTATGTTCTCCTTATTACATATTACCGTTCTCCACCTTAAAATCTGGTGCTAGAATCATTCTATTCTTTTGTTTTGTGGTCCTTTTGGAAGCCACAAGAGGTGGTGGCATCACCATCCACTGAGGCATTCAAGAAATGTGGAGATGAGGCACTGAGGTTAGTGGATTTGGTGGGGATGAGCTGCAGCTGGACTTTGATCTTAGAGGTCTTTTCCAGCCTTCATGAGTCTGTGGTCTCTGGGATAGACAGTGGACAGACTTACTGAAGGAAAGTAGAAGTTTTGCTTCCCCTGTGCATGCCTACTTTTTTCAGTGCTCATCTAATTCCATCTGCCCTTCCCTCTGATCTAGAGGAGTTTTATTATGTATGGAAGCAGACACTTGAATATGTTTTGAGTGTGCCTTATTTTGCTCTGAAAGTATCTTTCTTGTTAGATTAATCCACGCTTGATACCAACCAAACAAGCAGGAAAGGATGGCAGTCATCTGACATAGGCACCTGTCTACAGCAATCTAGATTAATGTCATAAAACTAGCTTTCTATGTATCAGTATATTGCTGAAAGGGTCACTGATCTGAGTCAGATGTCTTGGCTCCATGTATTGGTTTTTTTTTCTGCCAACAAAAGAAAGAAATTACGCTTTATGAGAAGTGTATTTTCCACTTGTTTAATTTTTCTTATTCATTATGGGATATATATCACTGATGGGAAGTGATATATGGAAGAAGACATTAAGGCAGTGAACACCTCTCTGTGCTGTTCTCCTGCATCAGAAAAGCAAACAATCATATCCTGGAGGTTAGGAAACAATCCCTGTCTGTAGGTCTGCTGGAGAAATGCTGTATTTCCAAAGGCCATCTTTCTCTGGAGGGTATAGAAAGGTCTGCTTTTTTTTTTTTTTTTTACTACTCCCCGTATGGGTGATAGTATAAAAGATAAGGCCTTAACTCTGACTATTTCCAGGAAAGACTTCTCTACTTGGCCTCTGCTTTCACAGATCAATGGCTATTCAGGAAGTTGCCAACTAGTTGCCAACACAACTAGTTTCATTACTTCATGCCCTTGGTCTTCCACCAGAGTCAGCTTTTATTGGTCTTGTCACCACGTATGCCAGTTCTTTTATGTTGTCTTTTCTCTAGGACAGGGACTGTGATTTACTTTGCATTTGCATGGGGCCCCAATCTGTTCACACCGCAGGTGCTGCAATAAAACACATGAAATAAAGTGGAATTAAACCATTACTTGGGAATGCCAGCTGCTCATCATGGGACCACTACAGAATATTAAGTAGTTTACTCGGCTTCCCATTTGTGCTTAAGGCACATTCATCTTTCACAAACTGTTTCCAAAATTCTGATAGCATATGGCAAAATACTGCCTTGTGTACACAGCACAGTGGCTGTAGCTATGCTAATAGGGTAGGAAGTACCTTATGTAAATGTAGATGTTTATCTACATATAAACCTACAGTTAGAGGTTAGGCTGATAACTAAGAAGAAAATACAAATTTAGTTGCAAAACCTGAGATCTTCTAAACTTAAGTTCTAGAAGAAAGCATTCCAGAAGCTCTTAAAGAACTCGGGTTTCTTTCCAGGCTCGCAGTCAATACTCTGTTTGTTAGCACTGTGTTCTAGCTTTGTATTGGCGCACAGCTTAGCACAGCATCTGTATCAATGTCTTTAATGTCCCAACTCAGTGTTTTGTGGTTTTGTCACTTTCTGGGAAAAGGTTTCTTCACCCAAGCTGTCGTAACACTACTTATGCAGGAAGCTAATAATACCCACTGCTGTCACTGGCACAAACTTTGAGGCACACAACACAAATCCCTAGTGCAGATACTCCTTTGGAAAGTGCCCATCTACTTGTCAAGAAATCACTTCCCTTCCCTCCCAGAGGACCCACAGACCTCCCAGGCTGAGGTCTGGCATCTGTCACAGCCCCTGCAGGGCTCACCCTTTCCACTGCTGCTCTGCTGCTGTGAGGGAGAGGGTCTGTCTGCAAAGGCAGGTCTAAGCTCCAATCATTGCATCTTCTGCATCTCCTCAGTAGGTGATAAAGAAATTGTTTCATTTCCTTTCTTTCTCTTGCGCTTCAGGTGTGTTTTATTACGCTATTCAATGTCACCAGCAAAAAAAAAAAAGTTACTTTTGGTTTGTTTTTTGTTTTTTTTTTTTGCCAAATTTATGATTGCAGGATAACAGTAATCCTGTGCATTGTGCTTTTAATGAAGCATTGCTTTTACATGTCACAGCTTCCACAACTGCTGTAAGATGCCAAGCATAAGCATACTGCTAACCAGTTAGTCCTTAGAATCATGATGGCTGGAAAAGACCTTTAAGATCATAGAGTTAGCCCCAAGCTATCTCCTCCATGCCCACTGACCATGTCCCTCAGTGCCACGTCTCTATGGTTCTCAAGCACCTCCAAGAACGGTGACCTCCCTGGCAGCCTGTGCCAATGTACCTCCCCTGTTTTTGAAAGTAGAAGTTCCCTAATACCCAACCTGAACCTTCCCTGGTGCAACATTTGGGCAACAGTGTTTCTGCCAACGCTTTCTCAGTCGGGATGGAAACATGCTGCCCGGACCACCCTGAAACTCTGTGGAGCAGAGAGATCTGAGGTAGATCTTGTACTACAACTAGATGTTCTTCATAATGAATCGTGCTCAGATTTTAATCAGAGAAAAGTGTCAGCCGTAGACAGGAATCACTGCAAAGCTTCCTGGCAGGTATCCTGCTTGTTGAAGGAGAGGCATAATTTAGATCAATGTTACGTTTATACATGTACTTTGTTTTTTTCTGGTGTAGTTGGCTGGGTTTTAAGATTGCATCCTGTCCCTAATTTATTCTTTTACAGTTTCCTAGAAACTTTTTTTTCCCCCTCATGGGCCTGTTAATACTGCTTCATTTTGTAGAAGTGCTGCTGGTACTGCATAACTGCATGGTAAGCTGAGAAGCAGTTTGGTTTTATTGTAGCCATTATTTATTTATCCTGTTTTATGTCATATTTAGCTTCCATAAAATGCAGTTGTAGAGGTATGAGGACATATGAGCTCAAGTGGGGAGAAAAAAAAAACCTGTTTTTCTTAATTAAGGCTTTTTATTTTACTTCTCATAAAATTTCTGGCTTGTTTGCTATTATTTTTCTCTTGTTCTGGGATCTTAATCTCCTTTAAAAAAAGAGAGACAATAGGAGGTATTGCATTTGTGTCTGAAACTCTATATTAAGCTTATTATAGGCTTAGCATTTTTCTGTGATTGTCATGTGATATTTCTACAGTATAAAAATTAGTTTTAATTATTTTTTCTATTTACTTAATTTTTGGCAAATAAGTAACTTGTAACCAAGGAAGCATAACAGTCTTTTCTCCTACATAACAATTACTCTTGATGTGTTCTCTTGATTGAATGTAATATCAGCACTTCAAATGAAGCAACCTGTTCTCATTCCAAGTATGATGTGTCAGACTGTATTTCTGTGGTTCTCAATTCCTTTTGGTGCCTTCCTGCATATTACAAAAATAGTACAAAGCAGAGAAAACCTCCTGAGTAGCTTTGCATATAAGAAAAATAAGTGCCCAACAGAAAAAAGGGTACCATTAACTGAATTGTAATGGATTTTTGTGTACAGAGCTCAGTACACCTTTGTTGCTTCTAAGTGTGCATTCCATAATGAAATAAGGCATGGTTGTCAAGTTAGGGACACTTTCAGTTTGACTTGTGTTTAGCAAAAATACATGGTAAGAAGCAATTTTTGTAGCTTGCTAGAATAATGTCAAACGTAGTGCCATGGATGCCAAATTTTTGCAGGTGTGCTGCCTGAATGGAATGGGATTCAACCTGTGAATGTTAAAACGTGGAATCTTCTTTTGGGGCAGACACAACTGGAATCAAAGACTGCTGTCAAAACATCCAAAACAAAATATTTTCTGTATTGTGTTGCTCTCTTTTTATCTCAAATTTCTTTTTCTTTGGAGACTACCTAAATTTATCAGATTGTTTAACTTTGGGTCTAGTGTAAGATGCACACAAGAATTTGGTGCCCATGGAGACACAATTCAGCTTAGTATATCTGCAGACTGCAACAGACTATACTGCAAACACGATTTAATGTCATGTTTTGAGTGTGGCAGGATATAAAGTTATTCTAGGAGAAGCCAAGGCTTTCACAGACTATGTTGGGCTTGCAACTTGTGCTGGGAATGATTTCAAAGGGTCAGTCATCAAAATTTATGATGGTTTCAAAACAGCTAATTTGTGCAGCTGGTGAAGAATGTAGAACTGTCTAATGAGGAAAAAGCACTTATCATCAGACAAGACCCTACTTAAATTATTTAATGTCCTTGAATTATATCTTAAAACAGCGTGCAACATCCAAGGCCTCAGACAATCCCCCTGGGATAGCTGTTATTCGTGACATGAAGTGTTGAACATAAAATTTGACTGACTGGCTCACTCCACAGCAGGTGGTGTTCCTCGAACAGCTGAGCTGAGGAAGGCATCAAACCTCTAGAGCACCTCCTTTTGTACTCCTTTCATCCTAGCCAGGGGCAAGGCAGCATAAAGCCAACTCAGATATTAAATGAGAAAATCCCTCTTTCACTGAATGAGAGGATTCTTAAATCCCTGTAGTTTGTTAGTGAGGCAGTGATTGATTTGGAAATAAAAGGATGTAGTGGGGAATGTCCAGGAAATGAGGTAGATGGGAGTGGGCTGGGAGCAAGACTAAGCTGATTAGAGCAGGTGCATGCCACTTATTGTCTGGAGTACTTAAACTCTCTTAACTAGCTTGTGCAAAGCAGTCTCTTCTGTCTTGATTGTACAAGAGATGCGCTGGGCATCTAGGCAGCTCATTTGTTCTGTGCAAATAAAATGTTGTTAGTGGTAGTATTCTGTTCCTTCCTTGCCACTGATGGCATCCAAATCCATTTGTGTTTTTACTTTTCTGATAACCCATTGTACTTGTTGTATGGAAAACAAATAAAACTTACACTTTACAAGGAAAAATGGATCAAATGTTGTAGCTATGCTAAGGCTGCTTGAAAATACAAATTTATCACAAGAGTACTGGTAGAGCAGGGAGCTATACTGACCTGACAGCATGTGCTTGAATTCTAGTGCTGTTGAGATACCGTGTGCTATTTCAGCTGCTGCCAAGCAGTTAAGCCTGTTTTTCTGCTAGCAGAGAATTGAGTTCCTCTGAACTTGAATTCTCAGACTTTTTTTTCTTTTTTTTTTGGTGAAGAGTAGGGCCTTGATACTTGATGCAAAGCTGGTGTTAGGAACTTCCTTAGCCAGTGCTTGTGGCACACAGGCAGATTTGAGAGGAGTGACGTGCACACAGGCATTTTCATGGGCTGTTTCTGACATGTTGCTGTCAGAGCACTAAAAAAGGAGAGTCCAGCTCAGCAGCCACCAAAGCTGTGCTTCAGGTACTTAATGCTGATGATGACTTCGTTATATTTCACTGGGTTCAATCAATTCCTATAAATTTTAGCACAAAGACAGGCAGGATTGATTTTGTACTATGCCTCTTAGGGTGCTGACTATGCAGTTACAGCTTGTGTAGTACCCTTGGCTGAGAAGTTGGATTGAGTAGGAGCCACGCTGTTGTCTTGAGGTTGTTACTTTGTTTCTGATGATGGAATTAGAGGTTGGGTGGCTTTGTTTCTATAGGAGAGCTCTTCCTTTGTACAATGCATAACCTATACTTCAGCATGCTTCTCAGATCATAAACCTTGGGCAGCAGTTGCCCAAGCCTACTGCAGCATCCTGGGGTGGAATGAAGTAGTCAACATCTTGGGGTGATATGGACAGTTGGGGCATGCTGCTTTTCTGATGGCAACAGAGATGCTCTACAAAGGATGCAACTCACTAGCAATAATGGCTGGAAATAAATCCACTTTATTCCTTTGCTATCAGACTTCAAAGTACTGAAGTATTCCTGAGTGTAAATGGAATCCTGCTTGAGGGTGTGTTGTGTGTGGGCAGGAAGGAGACGTATTCACTGTGCACAGAATAAATGCTGTACCTTGAGGTGATTTACAGTGCTTGCCTCAGTCTCTTTGCCTGCAGCTCTGCAGCGTTGTCCCTCTCACCACCCCTCTGCGGGGCCCCTTTCCTTTACTATAGGAATAGTGACATTCAGCAGGAAAGAGGAGAAGCAAACACTGAGAAGCCCAGCACTGTGCTGGTTTATTTGATTTGTTTTTGTAAGCCATCTCAGCTACCACCCAGTGAACCTGTGCAGCCTTGGTAGAATGATGCTGGCAGATGGCCTGGATAGCAAACCCCAAAAGCAGCCCTGGATCTGCGGTGATGAAGAAATGTTCCACTGAGCTGTCCCCTTGCCAAAGGATATTTGCCTGGTGCAGTGACAAGGAAGACCCCTTCCTCGCTGTTCGTATATGGCAAAGTTTCTTGCAGAGCTCCTAGGCTGCACGTTGCCTGATAAGGGCAGCTCTTCTGTGTACGAGGTAGGTGGCTGGAGTGATGTTGTTAGACCTGTGTTTACAGTGATTGGTTTCTTTTTGAGATGCCTGTGGAGTGTTGCTTTCCTCTGTATCTTCAGGTTGGATATTACTGACAGCTGATTACTTGAACATTTCCTCTTCAGAAGAGCAGTTACGCAGTGGAATAGGCTGCATGGGGAAGTGGTGGAGTCACTGTCCCTGGCGGTGTTCAAAAACTGTGGAGATGTGGCATTGAGAGACCTGGTCAGTGGGCATGGTGGAGATGGGTCTGTGGTTGGACTCTGATCTTACAGGTTTCCAACCTTAATGATTCTATGACTTCTCATTGAAATAAATACCAGGGGTGTGGCAGGCATTCCAGAAGTTAGGATGGTTTGTTTTTGTCTTACTTTACTTTTCACATCTTTGTGGATGAGGAGCTGATGCTTAATTGCCTGCTGCTACTTCCAGTTCACCTGAAAAGTGCTTGGCTCAGGCAGAGCTGAAGGGCATTAATTGCCTCCCTCAGTATGTGCACATGAACTCATGTTTATGTCTCAACTACTAGCAGATGAACAGCTGCCTTGGATTATATAGTGAAACATAGCATGTACGTTAAGCTCCTGATAACAGCATGAATAATGTTATCATATAAATAGTCCTCTAAAATAAAAAAAAAAAAAAAGGTTTGTAGCTTGCATCATCCTCTATCTTGATCGCTGGCAATATAAGCATGCGTCTTTACTGTTCTCTGCCCTAACATCTACTTGTAAACAGCATGTTTGATGCATGGCTTTGAAAATTAGTTCCAGGTGAACAAATTGCTTAGCATACTTTGTGCTGTAATTAGGTGATGGCTATAACCAATCATTACAGTGGATGTAAAGTGATGTAATTAAGCATGATATCTGTGTGTGATGTTTAGTAGAGGTTTGAATGAAGTATGTGACTTTGCGTTTATCTAATCCCCTCCCACCCCACGAGACTATAAAAGGGAGGTGAGGAAGCCCTCCAGTGGTATCTGTTAGCTCTTAAAGGTAACATGCTTCTGAATCACAAGGGGGTGGCAAATACCAGGATCCTTTCCTAGGCTTGAGCAAGTTCTCTGTTAAGGACTGTGTCGAGCTGTTATTGTACAAGATGTGGTTGAGAAATAGCAAAAATAGGGAAGTCTGCCCTTGAGCAAAACACTTTCCAATAGAGCCCAATAGGACCATTAGCTTTTGTCTTAAAACAAACCATCAAATTTTTAGAAACTAAAAATGTTAATTTCATTCCAGGTGAACTTTGACTGCATTTGAATTTGTGTGGCGGTGGTGGTGGTGTTTTTTTATCAGTTTGTTTTTAAGGTTTCATTTTGTCACTTTAAAGAAGAATTCTTTATCTTTCTTTTCAGACACCAAAATGTTCAGATGGATGCAAGTTATGTGAATTTATTGTATTTTTAACTGGCAAATGTGTATTCCCTGCAGTATGAAATGCTTACCTTTAGTTGGTGTGACTTTACTTAATGGAACTTAAGCTCTAAATAGTCACTGTTTAATACAGTGTTATCTTGACTAGACTGAATTTAGAGCCCCACTAGCGATTTAAAGCTAAAAAAAGCCCAGGAAATCAAAAAAATTAAATGTGTTTAAGGGGAAGAACTGAGGCTTGAGAAATAAGAGCTTCATTTTGGTCAAGAATCCTATGTGAATTCTATGGGTATCTTTTTTGTATGCTAAGGAAGCCGCCAGAAACTGCTTAAAGATTGCCTCTTGCACATTCTTTTCTGAGCTGCCAGTTGGATTTAACGTTCCTTGAGTTTGCTAGAAAATGTGAGAATCTTATTTCTAGAGAAAGGGTTCTGCGTGAGAGTTCCATAGCTTATTGTTAATAGTATTGCAGGTCTTTGGCATCTGGTGGTTCAGCCATTTCATGTTGCTTTAATAGGATTGGTGTACTGTTTAATGGGCTCTCATTAAACATGAGGTTATGCTGGCTTGTGGAATATCTGAATGTTTGAGGAACAGACAGTATAGAATTGCTTCTGCTTTACTTACACATGTTGACCTCACTGTGGTCACAAGAAAGACATTGAAGCCTTGAAGTATGCACAGAGAAGGACAAGGCATCTGGTAAGGGGCCTGGAGCATAAGTCTTATGGGGAACAGCTGAGAGAACTGAGGTTGTTCAGTCTGTGGAAGAGGTGAACTTATGGCTCTCTACAACGTCCTGAAAGGAAGTTTTGGTGAGATGAGGGTCATCCAGTAACAGTGATAGGACAAAAGATGGTGGTTTTGAGTTGCACCAAAGGAGGTTCAGGTTGGATATTAGGCAAAATCTCTTCTTAGAGTGGTGAGGTGTTAGAACATGTTGCCCAGGGAGATGGTGGCATCACCACCCCTGCTGGTGTTCAAGAACTGTGCAGATGTGGCATTGATGGACGTGGTTAATAGACATGGCAAGAGCGGATTGGAGATGAACTTGATTATCTTAAAGGTCTTTTCCAACCTTAAAGATTCTATGAATTTTGTTCTTCAGGGTATCTGTTCCAGAGCAGTAACATAATATGCCTGGGTGGGTTTCCTTTTTTTCATATCTGTCTGACTGAAGCTGGGAAGAGCACTGAGAAGAAGTATAGTGTCTCTGATAGAAGCTTTCCTGGTATTTATTTTTTTTTTCCAAATGCAGTGCTCTAAGAGGAAGCAATTTTTTGTTATCTCTACCCTCTGAGACATTGATTAGGTATAGTGACCTAGAGCATACTATGCAAAAGGAAGTACAACCCTATTCAGGATAAGCCTGCATTGGACAGAAGGTCTGTAATTGCAGCCTGAACCAGCTGTCAGTGATCATAGCCAGTGTTTCAGCAAGAGAGCCAGATCGTGCAAGGTAATAAGATTAAGTGCAGATTTATGAGGCTTGTGTGGGAGCATACACTTGACAAATATAAAGTGGGCAGCAACAAGTTAGGTAGCAGTGATGTAGGATAAGGATGTGTAATGAGTGAGGAAGGAAAATATTCTCCTACTGAAAAAGGTGATCATTGAAATAGTAAAATATGAATTCCTAATGTGCAACCTTTGAAGCCCATTGCTGGCAGTCTCCAGGGGAGTTGTAGGTATCAGATGTAGCTTATTGCATCTCATCTTTGAGAGAAGCACACATGTTCTGATTTAAAAACACATCCCCTTTGGTCTCAAATTAATGTAAAAATTAAAATGATTGAAGTTCCTAAAGTACTGAAATTCCCAATTTCTTCTGCTGGTGAGGTCAGAATATCCAGGTTAATTGCAGGTGTGTATGGTCAGAGAAGCTAATCAGTGATTGATAAGCTGGGTTAAGCACCTCCTTAACTGAGAAGCTGGAAGGTGATGGAACTATCTGGAGGAGCCTCAGACGACTATGTGATTCTGCTATGTTTTTGAGCAAGCCCATAGCATGTTTCTTATGCTTCATGCATTTGTATTATTTGATAGGGGATTTCACTTAAAGCTTGTGCTTATCTTTGTGAAATTGCTCAAAACTTGTGTAGCTCTCCTCATTGGAGAGGAACCTGGAGGTAAAAATCTTTTTTTGGCAGGGTTGTGCTCAATTCCTTCTTTCAGCTTTTATTGACAGTGGGTTTCCGTAATTCAGGTGCAACACCTCGCACTTAAATTTGTTGAATGTCTTGATTTTTCTCCTGGCCCTATTGGTTGAGCCTGTCTAGGTCTCTCTGGATAGCAGGAACAGCCTATCCTTCATCAAGTCTTAAATGAAGGAAATTAAGTACTAATGAAAGACTACTGAGTTGTGCAATGTTATCTTTAGTTTTAATTACTGAAATTTCCTTTGTGGCTCCATACCTTAGGATACAGAACACACTATTTCTATTTTCTTAAAAATGGAATGACTGAACAAAATGGTTGTAGAGGTGGTTAACTTATCTTTGAATTTTCTCACATAAAGGTCATGTGTTAATAGTATTCTGGCATAAATGAACAAAGGAATTTTTTTTATCAATGAAGGTATAGATAAGATCATGAGCTGTGACATGAATCTATTAAAAATTCCTATGTCTGGAGGGAGCTCCAGCTCAATTACTCATATGGGAGCAGAAGAATAGTCTGCTGCCTGTTTTCTTCCTGGAATTCTCTCTTGTACCACTGGCTACTGAGTGCATGCATGGAGAGAGGAGGATTTAAACTACATTCTTTGCATAGGATTTTGCTACTATCTAATAAAATATTGAGACTTCCTTTATCAGGAATAATGCCCTGCATAATGGCTTTCCTTAACTTTTGTTACTTCAGTTTCTATGGGCTTTATCTAGAAGTACAGGCTTCAGTAATCTCTGATTGAATTCATATCATAGAAGAATGTGGTTTGAATGCTAAATAAACCTTGCAGAATTTAAAGACAACTATGAACAGATAATAGGGAAAATTCATATGAATTATGCGTCTTTCTAATATGTAATACTAGAATGTCAGAGATTGAACCCAATAACCTGCTGACAAATAAACTTCATTTTCTGAATAAGAATAGAGTATGATGCAAAGGACCTACCAGTATGATTTGTCCAACTATTTATCTTAATGTCGAAACAAATGAGTTTCATTTTTTTTTTCTGTGGTTGAGTATATGCAAGTACGAAGGGAAATCCTAAGCTAAATCACTACTTGTTCCTAGGTCTTGTAGTTACAGCACAAGCCCAAAAAAATGTTACACTAAATGGGGAAACTGGTTCTGTAGAAACATTTGGTTAAAGGGCTGTACTGATTTAGTCACACTGAGGGTTTTTTCTGTTGTTCAGTCTTCCCTCACTGGTGACCTAGAACTAACTTAGAGAGCTACTTGGTTAATGACGTGATTTACATGCAAATGTCATCAGAGAAGTTTACCCCCAAGGGAATGTTACAGGTGCTCATACATAACCACTTTGCAATTGCACAAAAGAAAGTTCCTCTTGAGACTCTAATGTAAATCAAATAGTTGAATGGTGGTTCAATGTCAATATTACTAGTTAGGCTTGCTTGCACCGAGTAATAAGCTTTTCTTATAATTCTTGATTTAATTGTAATCTGAATGCAAATGAAATGTAATTGAATATTACTTCAAATGGGTTTTGCCTGGAAAAATACTGAGACAGGCCTAAATATTTGAGCTCTGAATTGAGGGGATTAAGAATGCTAGTTACTGCTACTTAGCGGTGAATTCCTGAATAGACTGAATAGACTGAATAGACTTATCAGACACATTAATACATAGCTCAGGTCATACCTATTGCCAGGAGGGAGAATCTTGAGTGCCAGAAACAGTAGTTTGCAAACAACTTTCATCTTTGATAAGAAAGGTATAGTGCAGAAGGCTGAAATTCAATAGTGTGGTTCAGAGGAGTTCACTATTGTCCAGTATGGCCCAGAAATGTTTTCCCAAAGCCATTAGGAATAAAGCTTTCTGTCTTTCCAGTATTGGCTTTTCAACCTGGTCTGAAATACTAGTATATATCTATGTTTCAGTTCTTAGATAACTGTGTCCTTGCAAATAAAGCAGTTTTTAGCTGGCTCATTTCAGTGATCTCTTCAATCATACAGTTTACCTTCTGAATGGATATGCTTTCACTCTGTTAAAATCATGTAAATGTAAACAATTTTGTTGAGTGTTTAGGTAAGATCCTTCCTCTTCACCTGGATTTTTATTTTGTTTCTCAACAGAAGGTCGTCCTGTAGTTTCATTGCAACGATGGCTGAATCTTAGAAGCTTTAGTAAATATGAGTCTTATGTTCGTAGGAGCTATTAAGGTTAGTCATCTTGCTAAGGAGGATTGTGATGTGAGAGCTGAGTGTAAATGATATGCATAGAGGAAAGTAGCTTGTTTTCTTACCAGAATACACATCTTAAAATTGACACATGCTTTCGTGGGTTCAGATGGAAAATGAGGCAAAAATTACTCGGAAGGCCCTAGGAATCATAGAATCGAAGTTTAGTAGTCAGTGTTAGTTCAAAATAAAAAAATATATTTACATGGACACGTAACAAATCTAACTTTACAATATAGCAAGGAAGCTGTATGTCATTGTGACTTCTAGGATTTGCAATTGTACATTTTAAGTTACATTTTACAAATCTACCAAAAAAGGAGACCAGGCAAATGTATTCATGATTTCCGACATTATTTAACATGTTCAGCGTAACTTACAAACAAGCACAACTGCTATTCACACCTGAATCCTTCTTAGCTTTGAGCATGACATTTTTCTAAAACAGTGCTGGGATTAGATTGCTCAGCACTGGACATCGTGTCATTAAAATACAAGCTTTCAGGAAGTTATTCACGAGAGTCTCTCCATTTCTTTAGATGTATTTTTTCACTTCATCTATTGTGATTGCTCAAAATTACTTACACTCAGACACTCGTCTTCATCTGGTAGTTCTTCAGTTCCTCATATAACAGATGGGTCTTTCCTGAAGGACACTAAGGGGTTACTAGATTGGCTAGACTGAAAGCAAGCAGATACAGCTGGCTGCAAACCAGACTGAGTGTGTGGTGACAGCTGTGAGCAAAACAGGAAAAACATGATGCTTATGGATTCTGTTGGATCTAAATTTGAATTTGTTTTGATACCTCCTGTGGTTGAGGTGGGATATGTATGTGGAGCTTGTGGTGTTGTCAAGCGATGGTGAGATTTTCAGAGTGTTTTGCATTTCCTTTATGTAGATAGCAGTGATGTCAGAGGCAGACTTGTGTTAATGCTTTTGTAAATCCTGCTCTGAGTTCTAAGTATCTTAAGGATAAACTGCAGATCTGTTTCTGATTTGATCTTCTGGACTTGACTCCTGAGATGCTCTTCACTGGGTTGCTCTTGACTAGTTGTCATCTTGCTGTACTGAGTAGTGTTCTTGTCTTACATTTTTCAAGCAGCCTAAAATAACTGATGTGCGCACTCTCTCTCTCTATACATATAACTTTGCATCTGGTTTTTAGACTTCATTTTCCATTTTCTGCACCATTAGCCTTTGCAACTTTTAAAGTAGTATGAACTTCATCTCCATGGGAGACTACTTGAAACATTTGGATTTAAATCTAAAAGAAAACGTATTTTTCAGAGGCTATGATGTGCTCTGGATAACTATCAGTTATAAAGAAAAAAATGCTGGAATGACTGAAGTCTCATGCCCAATAAATTCCTTTCTTCCAAGAAAAATTCTCTTTGAGAATTATAGAGCAAAAATTTGCTCTATGTGAAATTCAAGAAAATTTGATTCAGTGTTTGTGCATATTAAATTTTCTGCTGTTACTCAGTGGCATGCGTGCTGATGTTAGTCAACTTTTTGTTGTCTTGTCTTTGGCTGAATTCTGAATATCTACTGAAAATTTTAGCCCAAGTTTAAGGCTGACTTAGATGTCTCATTTCAGTACACAAAGACAAGACTTCATATAGTAAAGAACAGTAGTAGAACGTATCGGTCCTTTTTTCAGCTGTATGACTTTATCAGATTTTTCAACTAGAGTCCATTAAACTGAGAAGTATTTAGAAAATGTATGAGAATGATTTCTGTATACTTGTTGATTGAATTCACTACATTTCTATGGGAAGGAAAAGAAGGAAATGGATTTATTTTTTTTACTGTTTTTAAGTATGAAGTATATTGCCCTTGTGATTAGAAGAACTTCAAGTGACTGACATGAATGCAAGTTCAATATGGGCAAGAGTTACTCCCTGGGTGATGTTGCGTTTTAAATGTAGGTTATATTTTTATACTTGAGGTCGTTTTTTTTTTTTTTTTTGAAAAGGAAGCCATCAAATTATTAATATGAGATTGCTTCAGCAAGTCTATGAAATGTCTGTTCTTTCCCTCTTATGTTTACTACTCTGTAGTAAAATATTTATCGCAGTCTTCAGTAACGAGGAGCTAGATATGACAAGTAGCACTGGTCTAGAAACTTCACTGAGAAAATAACTAAAGCTTCATCAATGCCTACTGAAGAGAGATGAATTCTAAGGGTCTGAAATATCAAAGAATATAGAATGTTTTCTGAGAACTGTATTGACTCTGAGAACCAGTAGGCATTTTTCATTGGGTGGAACTTCTGTGCTACCACAAAAACCGAAGAAATTGAAGAAATAACACTGGAGATTTCTAGTTAGACCTTGTGTATTTGTTCACACAATCGGTTAAGTACTTGGATTGCCAAATGCTAAGGTTTAATTTTCTTCACAGAAGACTTGAGACATAAGCTTTCGTGTATTTTATTTGATAGTATATAGAACGCTTAGCCAGTAAAGCTTTCTAAAGACTAAATGGTCATTTTTTTCTTACTGAAGAGCAAATGAAGTGCACGCATTTAGTGTTTAAGTGGTTTTGAGGCTAAAAAGATGAAATCATCTGTGGAGATAATGTATGAAGACTATGCTGTCAAAGGAGAGATGAATGTGCATTGTGTGGGAACTGACTCATGGCCTGAATCACTGATTGAGCACCCAGGAAAAGGACCCAGTTAGCCCTGGGAACATAGATGAGGACAAGTCACCTGTGTGACTGGAAGGGGTGGAGCCTGGCTGTACCTCTTAGACCTCACTTAAAAGCTGACTGCCTTCAAGAAAGGATCTCTTTCTGGAGATCCCTCTTTGGTGAAGCTTTTCCCCCATGAACCTAGAATCTTCTGATGTGTGAGCAATTTTCTTCCCTTTCTTTTGTTTCTTCTTTCATTTTCTTTCTATTCTGCCAGTCCTTCTGGCGTCATGCCTCTGTTGTGACAACTTTACCACTGTATTGATCTAATTGCTGCAGCCACTAATAAATATGGAATACTTGGATACTTCTCTGCTTGCAGCTGAATGTTGTTTACAAAACTACCTGTGTACAAATACCTTCATTTGAGTCTACAGCTGAAACGGTTGATAAGGGAAGTGTTAATAAGCAAACATAGAAGTGAAATAGTTTAAAATAATGAAAAGTAGCACTAATGCATTAATAGCGTGCATTCTTTCTGTTCTCAGTGATGTTTTCAATTACTATGCTATAATTTTGCTGTACTGAGCTCTCTTAAGCAGAAATGGGTTTGGTTACAAAGGTATTGAGGGCAAAGCAGTACTGAGCGGTTGGATTTTTGACAATAACTATGTACAGAGAAAAGACCAATTGTACTGTTCAAGAGGTTGTCCATGATGCTTAAAGACACTGAAATACACTGTGCAATTCAGGGTGAACATGCACAGAATTAATGTGGCAGCAGCATGTTATTCTTTTTCCATGCTATTTGTTGGACTTTTATAATATACTTCTGATGTAATTGGTGTGATACATTATTAAATATGGTATTCTCTTGTGGGCTGCTTAATTTAGATTTTTTTTTGTCCATAATGACTTTGCTCTTGAGTTTGTACTAAATGAACATCTTAAGTATTTACCCCAAAAGGGCTAGAGCATATTGGAAAAACGGCTTCTGCATTAAGACTTTTGTTCTGTATTCCTGAAATCTGAGCACCCTGAGCTGAATACTGTTGACAGCCATTGCCTGTAGGGTTATACAGCATGTCTGCCTTGCTCAGTGCTCTGTGTACATGGATATCCAGGAGCTTGGGTAAGGACTTTTTGGTGCATCTTGTTTGGAAGGTGTTTTATTTCAGTTGGTTTATTACTTGCCAGAGTGCAATGAAAAGCCCACTGAATCAAGTTTTGTGAAGACAGAATCAAGGTAGCTGTAATTAGCTGCCTTATTTGCTTGCATGTCCTGCCTTTAGGTGCAATTAACTTGAGGCTAGGGAGAACTTCAGGCCTGTGCAGGAGCAAAGCATTAAGACTCAGGATTTGGTCTCAGGGCATTTAAATGCTCAGTCAGAGAGGAGACAAGGTGCAATTAAGCATTTTACTTATTGTTATAATGCAATTATCCTTTTCTAGCTCCTGGATTTATTGTGTGCCTAAATTTGCTTGGGTAGCTTTTTCCTTTGATTAAATTCTGTGAACTTAAGGCTCTTCAAGAAGACAACTCATGGGCATTGTTGGGACAAGCTTCTCTTCTGCCTTACGTGAGGCTTGCTACAGGGCTGAGATAAGAACCCAGAAAAGCAGCATTAGTGTTTCTGGTATGTTTCATCCTTTTCTTCCAGCTCAATTCACTTTACTTTCTTTCTTTCTTTGCATTCTAATCTAGATATCAGTTTTACACTGATATTTGTGTTCCTACTTTTCACTTGGAAGATGTTCCTGAGTATTTAATGGATCCATTTCAGTGCTGTATAAAAATCTGAACATACAGTTGTTAGCTATTTGGGCATAGAGGACTTCTAAAGGTATGCAGTAAGTTTCTTTACAGCTGTTACCTCAGCCCAAAGAGATTTTTCTTGAGGAATGATGGTATGGATTGTTAACCCCTTTCCTTAGTTCACTGACTCGGTGCATTATTTGAAAACACACTGAGCAAAACCGAATGTCAGAGTATGTCCTTGTTATATCTTGAATGGTGTAAATATTAAGGTAAGGGAGTAGATCACTTAGTATTCCTGCTGAATCAAGCAGATGAAAGAAGAACCAACCTAAAAAGCCTAAGGGGGTTATTTTCAGTTTCCTTCTGCATATGTGTAGCTGGGGACACTGTTCGTATAATCCGATTTAGTGTTGTCATCAGGCTGTATTTTTGTACTTAGGGCAGACAGATGTAGTGGAAGTAACTACTCTGTTCTGGTTATAAAACTATTGTTTCAGTATTTGCATTTGTTTGCTTTTATAAAACTGGAATCAATCAGTTTTTTCTCTTAATATCCGTATAATCAATGAAACTTGATTGCAATTAAAACTCTGTGTTCAGTTCAAGTCTGCATTTATTGATTCAGCACCTTGCCAAAGCTCTTACTGTGTAGGCTCTTCAAGCTACAAGTAGAGCTGAGGAACAATATAACTAAAGCTGAAGACACTTGAACCCAAATCTTTGTTCCTTATTGTGACTAACTAATCTAGATCAAATTCATTTTTGTCATATACAGAAAGCTTGAAATGATGTAATTTGAAGCTTTCTATTAATGGACCTATTCATTTGTGGAGCAGATTGTAACTGCTCTTTGAGTTTGTTTTCACTTCTGATTTGTTACGATAAATTAGTTTTTGCACTGTTCTGTTTACGCTATTGAGATTTAGACTGGGTCACAGCCTAAACAAGCAAGAACCTGCAATCCTGTATGGCAATTGTCTTGCCAAATTGTCTTGCTAAATGCTATCTGTTCCATAGATTTCTGGGTTTTGGGTGCATCTTCTCTAATGTAAGCTGTGTGTTTTTCAGGATGCAGGAAATTGGTTTACTCTGCTAGCTTGTCCTTTTGAGGCAAAAAGTAGCTGTTAGCTAACCATGAAAGGCCATGAATGTGCAGTGGAGAAACAGCTTTAAATGTTAAAAAAGGAACTTATCCTGAGAGAAACTAACTCCTGAATCTGTTAAGTCATATTAATGTATTTTTTCCTGTATTAATAACTGAAAATTGCCACAAGGGTGCATGAAGTGTCTTTTAGTAATTGTATGTTTTTTTGGTAATTGCAAAAATAAAAGCTTTGAGTGATCCAGTGAGAAGCTGAGGTTAAAAGGCTGTCACTCCCTCTAAGACTTTTGCTTCAGGGTGTTGAGGATCACCTGTAAGTGCAGAAACTGTCTTGGATCAGTGTGCCAGGGACTAGAAGTGTTGGAGTCACCCACAGGCAGTGCTGGCAGTCTGTCAGGTGTATGTCAGGAGAGGGAGAGAATGGTGGAAGTCAAATTATTATGAGACCTATTTTCATTCTGATGAGGGTTTTTAACTTAAGTTTCACAATTCTTTCCCTACCTCCACTCTCTGTTGTTTTTCTTTATTATTTCCTTAATTTCTGTGACTTCTGGGTTTTTTCCTCATCCTTCCTAGCCCACTAATTTTACCACCTTAGTTCATTTCCAAACACTGGCACTTGCTGGTTCTTGCTATGCTCTCTGCCTCACAAAAATGAGATAAGCTGTGGCACTGGAGTGCTCCCACTGCAGACTCCCCAGATTTGCAAATCATTATTTGCTTATAATACTAGCATGCCTGCAGGGCCTAATTGAAGAGGCTACAGAGAAGCAAGTTTGACAAGGCAGGGAAAGGTGGTTGTCTTTTTCACCTCTTCTCTTTTCCTTTACTGTAGTATTGGCCACCATAACGAGTGATCCCAGTTCACCAGTGAGCTAGCTAGATCTATAGAAGGCTTGTTTTTTTGGTCCACTGCTAATAGCAGTGGGTCCTGTTGCACCAAGTAGATCTTAATCCAATCAGAGGTATTGGGGAGATTCAGGTTGGAAATCAGGAAACACCTCTCTAAAAGAGTGGTGATGCAGTGGCACAGGCTGCCCAGGGATGTGGTGGGATCACTGTTTCCCTGGAGGTTTTCAAGAACCATGGAGATGTGGCACTGAAGGCATGGTTAGTGGGCATGGATATGGTTATGGGTTGGTGTTGGACTTGGAGATTTCAGATGTCTTTTCCAATCTTAATGATTCTATGATTAGATATCCTGTGGGAGAGAATGAACACCTGTAAGTAGAGAATGGGGACTTAATCCAGCAGAGTTGAGGGAGCTTGAGGTAATGGGGAAAAGTATAGCAAGCAACTCAGCTGGCCTGGGTTGGAAAGAGCAAGAGACTTCAAGTAGAAAGGAAAGACAGCATGCAGAATTGAAAGGTCTTAAGTGCTGCAAATCTCATCTTTGGAACTCTGTTTTCACCAGCTCTCTGAGGAGGAAAAAATGAAGTATAGCACTGTGACTTTTTTTTTTTTTTTTTTTCTTTCTCAGAGGGGCTTTGGGCAATGGATTCTTACAGACAGTAAATTTCTAAAGCAAACATCTATGGAACTTTGCTTTAATTCTGAGCCCTGACCCTTCTTGCTTCATGGATATGTTAATGAACTGCTTAATTAGAGAATATTGATAGCATATGGTTCATCATTATGTACAGTATATCAGGCTCTAATGCTAGTTAGTATTTCATACTTCAAGATTGCAGCTTCTCTCAAAATATTTAAGCCTGTTTTCAAAAGTTACTTCTGAAAATCTGTAATGCTGAAGAGTACTCCTAAGTTTCATAGGTTGTTACAGTGTCCTTACCTTGTTCTACCTCCTCTGTGCAATGCAAGCTGTAACAAAGCAAGTTTTGTTTCCTCAATTGTAGCACTAGAAAACAAATAAGGTTGTTGATGGGCTTTGCCGAAGGGCATGATTCTTTAAAGAGTGGAAATGGAGATCAGCAGCCAGCTCACCTTACTGCCTGTTTGGAAAGGTATTACGTGAGGTCATAGAAACAGATATTTCAGATACGGATCATTGTTTTCAATAGGCATTACATGCCCCAAAGGGAAATAGTTAAACAGTCTTCTGTTCAAGTAGAACTAGGGAAAGGATGGAAGCCTTGTATGGTGAAGGACTCCAGAATTTTAAAACGGGACTAGGTGCATGAGAAGAAAGCTCTTTGTATTAAAGTTTCTGAAGAAATGTCACTGTAAGAAAATGAATGGTTTATTTATATAAATGTTTTCCTTTGGAATGGGAAGTTAACAGGAATTTTGCGTCAAACTGTATGTGGAATTGGGGAATTAAATGGCAAAACATTCTCCTGACACACATTCTGAGATCAGGCAACTGGCAGTGAGGAGTATACTGTCAGAATGATAACATTTCCTTCTTCGTGAGTCAAATTCCTCTAAGACGTACAAGGGATGTACCAGGTGGAACACAAGAGCTTCCTTTCAGAAGGTGTGGGGGGAGGAGAGTTTAAGTGGTAGCTATGTAGAAAGCAAGATCCTGGCTTGTTAGTTCACATCTCAATCATCAAACGGCTACACCAGTGAGTACAGTCTATAGAAGTTGATTTATCTTCTCTGTGTGCTGGATGTTGATACATAGAATGTTTATAGATAAAAACATGCAGTGAACTAACAAGTGGGAGTATGGGATTTTTGAAGGTGGGGAAAACTGTAGAGGTGAATTGCATCCTCAAAATAACAGTCCCTATACTCTTGGTTCAAAAAAAAAAAAAAAGCTAACACTATAAACACTTCAAGGTCAAGTTGCTGAGTCTAAGTCACTGAACTTGAGTTAGGCTGAAATTAATTTTAACCCTTTTGTTGTGAGAAGCTGTCAGGTGTCCTATGAGTTTCTGGTATGTGCTAAACACAAGAACAATTAGGGAAGTAAAAGGAAAGAAAATCTATCAGCTAGCCTTGGAAAAACAATTTATCCTTCTGGCCTGTTGACTCTACTCCTAGGTGGAAATTCTACAGAAATCCTTGTGTACGCTTGTGGCTGAAAGTAGGAATTTTTTTCCAAACAAAGGACACTACCCATGTTGATGAGAAATGCCATTCAATTCATTTGCTTAAAACTGAATATTGTATATACTCTCAATTGAAAGGAGACCTCTTTCAAATGTACTTGATTTAGACAAGCCTCCTGAGATACTGCTTACGTGGGGATTTGGGGAGTATTCAAATGGTTTCCCTTAAATATGTGAATCTGGCTGTATCTTCAATTAAGTGAATTTCTTCCAAAAAAAAAAAAAAGTGCTCTGATGAAAGCTGTAATTTTTCTAATGAGATGGATCTTAATTTGCGAGTCTTAATAAGGCATTCTGCTGTGAATAGACTTGCTGTGAGTTGTTACTTCGCATCTCTGGATGAATGCATCAAAGGCAGTGTTTCATCACAGGGCTGTTTCCCAAGCTTTATTTTTGTGCACTCTTAGAAAAATCTGGATTATGTTCAGTGTTCTTGGAGCTTAGACCCTTTGCATGGTGTCTGCTGGTAAAAATTCTGGACTGAATGTCTTTTGGACTTTAGAGATTGAAATGGAGAAGGCCACTTCCTCAGCGTGTGTTACAAAATGCAGGCTGCGTGCAGTGATTGTATACAAGATAGGTCTAAAAACATCACTATGAATTTGTGTTTCTTTTTTCAGTGGCTACAGGCTACTACTTGTTTTTCCTCTTAATTTTATGCTGTTTTTCTTAATTGCTGACTCTGAAAATGCAGAGTGGAACAAGAACTGATCTGTGAGTTTTTAGAAACGTCTCAGAGTAAAATGCTGCTTTATGGCTGGGCAACCCAATAACTGGTGATGAGCTCTATGGCCATTGAAGAGAATTCCATTGTTTCATGTTCCCAGCTGTTAAGTGTCGTGTTGGAACTTGTGAGCAATTTAAAACTTTTCATATATAGTGCATAGCTGCTTTTGTGCAATTACCATTCTGCACTTGAAATATTTCTTAAATTTATATATAGTGTACATTTGTTCTTGCTATGTGATTAGTGTCTTGAAATCCTATAATCTGATAGAGCTTTTTCTAATGTGGTGGGATCCAAGGGCTGTGGGAGCAAAGCAGCCACTCTGGAATCAAAGATAACTGCAGTAAAGGAAAAATTAATGTGGAGGAACTTCTTGCGTACAGAAAGTCTCAGTGGCTATGCAAAAGTGGACTACTTATCAGTGATTTTTTTTTTTTCCTATTTGCTATAAATAAGTTGACACAAGGCTCCCATGTCTAGGTTGGCTGAAGTTAAACCAGTTATTGCTGAAACCTTTGCACGGGGGGGGATTCAGCTTCAGTGGCAGACAATCTTTCAAGTCACCTGTAATTGCCAGTGTGGGTGAAACTCTACTGTGAACAAACAACAAGAATTCCCCTCTTCCACATTTATCAGTGTTCAGGCATATTGAGGTCTGCAAGTAAGTAGTTGTCCCATGTCCAGACTCTCCAAGGAAAGGTTTGCTTAAAGAGCAAATGCTGGACATGTATTTTTTTTTTTAAAAAAAAAAAAAAGTTCAATTCTAGTTTCAGAGGCTAAGCTTACCTTGAACTCGTAAGTTTATAGGCCGTGTCACTAGCAAATATGTTTTTATTATGTGAGCTATTAGATATGCCTTGCATTTTGTCTGGAGATAAAGCTGATGTGCGACTTGAGTAGGGTTAACGATTATGGGAAAGAGCAACATACTTGGGTCTGCTCAGTTGCTCATTCTTAATACAACATTCTATTTAAAAGATCTGAATGTAGCTTGAATGCCTTGCTATGTGCAAGACCAAACTGATAAGTTGAGAGGGTAAGAAATACTATGCATTGTGCTGAAATGGCTGAGTGCTTCCTGTTCTTGTTGTGTTGTGCAGGAGTGCTTCACATCCTGAAAAGGAGATAAAATGAAGCCCTTAATGAGTGTTAATTTCTTGTCTAAACTATTGATGGCTTACTGGAACTTAATGGCCCATCTGCAAACAAGTGAACGGAGTATGGGACTTTGTTTGCATCTGTCTTCCAGCTTTACAACTCAAGTGTCAGAGGTGCTGTGCTCTAAAGGGCTTCTCTGCCTGGAGAACCTTACCTGTTACAGGCTGCCAGATATTGGCCTTTGTCGTGTATTTCTCTTGGCTTTGATTAAATGCTCTTTTCTCTTGCTTTTTTTTTTTTTTTTTTTTTTTTTTTTCGTGGAAAGGTGATGTTTTGGTGTCAGTATGTAAAGCATCAGCAACATTCTGGGGACAATTTCATGGAGTCAGCATGAAATAAATTGGTGATTAAGCTTTGTGCTACCTCTGATAGAATCACAAAATAGTTTGATTTGGAAGGAACCTTTAAAGACCATCTCATTCCAACCCACCTACCGTGGGCAGGGATGCCACTCACCGGATTGCTCAAAGCCCTGTCCAGCCTGGCCTTGAACACCTTAAGGGATGGGGTGTCCACAGCTTCTCAGTGTAGGTTTAAACAACATAAATCTAGCAAAGTATTTTTAATCTGTATCATCTAGCTGAGAGAACAAAGAGCTTAAAAGCAGCATGCATACCTTGATGTCAATACACTGTTCTATTTTACAGCAGTTGTTTGTTTTAATATTTAGAAATGTTCTAAATAAATGAAAGATTTTCCAACACATGACTAATTAGCCTGGACTGATGGATCTTCTGTCTCTTTATTTTGCAGACAGTGCATTTCAGGACATCGGCCCATGCAAAGCCCTTATCTGCCCACAAACAGGTAAGCTGTTTTTTCCATGTGTGCACTTTTTTTTTTTTCCAAATGTGTCAGGCAAATAGTGGCACCTATTTGCTGCTTGTTCTCTGGTACTAAAAGAGGAAGAGAGAACCATGGTGGATTGTGGATATGGAGTAGAATCCACCTGTGTAGAAATTTGGTTGTGGTTTGCAATAAGCATTTAAATGAAAGAAGCTTGAAATGTACTTGCAAGTAAAGTCATTTATGTAGAGGCTTGCAAACAAGATTTTCTTGTTCACAAGTTGTGTGGAAGCTTGCAAATTCGTTTCCACTGAGTCTGTACATTCATCAAATAAGGTTATTGTTACAAAGGTCTCTAGACAACTTGAACTTACGAACTTTGGACTTTCTGTGCAGGTCTAATAGGTCAAATAAAAGGGGGAACATGTAGCCGGGGAGCCAAGAAGTCTGAAACCTCTGAGAATACCACAGAAATCTAAATATACATGCATGTCTGTATGTAAAGATTGTTCACTCTGCCATCCTCATGCTTGAGTCAGCAGCTTCAGCTTTAGGGATCTTTTGTGCAAGAAAGCATTCTAGAAGTGTTATTTTCTTATAGAAACATCAGATAAGGTACCTGGTAGTTATCTACTAATAGGGATAATTATGTTCTGCCTTCTCACTTTGCTCAGCCTTTCAGTAAATTAGCAGTTTTACAACTACATAAATTCAAGTTTTATGTCATTTCTTAATGATAAGGAACTTTTAAATCTCAGTGACTGTGCACAGTAATGATGGCCAGAGGGAAAAGGAACCGAAGAGACTGTGAAGACATCTTGTGATCCTCCCCAACTTCTGTATATTTGTTTAGAACAATTAGGGTATATTTTGCATACATGTTGCCTTCACTGTTTGAGGATATGACAGTACTCAACTGGCTCAAGTCACTGACAGTCTGATTACAAAAACAAAACAAAAAAATCATTCAAGTCTTAACTTACTAAAATTTGAAAGATGCTTTACTTACAACCTTTGTAATAAAGTGTTTCAGTATTACATAAGGCCAGAACTGAGCATGTTTCTGAATCAAAGTAAAATTAATTTCTGTCAGCTGAATGACTATTTGTTCATGTTAAGTACAATTCCCACTCTTGTGTATTTCAGCTAAAATTGACAAAATAGATTTCTGAATTGGTGATATTGTGCTTAAATTTACTATTCCCACTCATAGCTGTTTCTGCATTTGAGAGCATAGTTATTAGGATGTTACAGTCCAGCTGTTATGCACTAACTAAATTTTCCGTTTGCTGGAGAGAGCAAGAGCTGCGTGGTGCTATTGTTGCCCTGTGAAGTATTTGTTTTCAATTACATAAATATTTATGGCTCTTCAATTCCAAATAGTGGTTCTGGCTGTTATGTTGGTCACGTACTATGAAGAATCTCAGCCAGGAAGTGGAATGTAGATGAGAATTCTGGTTTCCAAGGTCATATTCCTGAAGAACTGCTTGTGGAAGATGGGGCGATTGCATATTTGATTCTGTTAGCAGAGATGTAGAGATTATAGTGCTGGGAAAATGATATCTTTCCTAGAAATGACATACCTCAGAACTGGTTTCTTCTCCCTGCTTTGTCTTCTCTCCATTTCTTCATCCAACACTGAATCAGAATTTATTCAAAATTGGACCTAGATGTCAACCTTCCAGCTGGGTAGCAATATTTGTGTCTATCATTTGAGTAGACCACATGTCCCCATATGAATCTAGTACCCAGGTTCTTGTCTTCATGATAACCTGAGGTCCTTGGTGTTTTTTTCCAGCTAATTGTTCTGCAGTGTAAGTTGGACAAACAAGAAGATCATTTAGAAGCAATAGATATTATTTTATTAAAAACAGTGAAATGTGAGATAAAAATGTTGAGTGCTTGAAGATGAATAATAATCAAAGTTGGGGTGTGAAACGAGTTTCTAATTACAATGGCAGAGGTGAGAATGTTGAGGGAGGGGGCTATAAGCACTGTTTTGAAATTGCTAAAACAGTAATATAAGTTTACTGATGTAAAACCAGCTGTTTTGTTATTGTGATGAGTGGCTTACGTATTGTATGTATATACTATTACCCTTTTATTGTTGAACTGAGACAGAAGAGACCAAACACAATTCAGGAAGGGTATTTATACAGGTTAGTATCTTAGCTGTGGCTTAGGATGCGGGAAGTCTTTACTGTTTTGATGTGTGCATTGGAAAGTTACTTTGGGGACCTTCCAAACAGTGATTTTCTGCTGCTGCTATCTTAATTTCAGATCATCTTTGTAATGTGGTGCTTGAATATGAGTGGAAGCAGTTATGGAATCATGAGTCATGGGGCCCAAAGGCAGTAGAAACACAGGTCTGAACTGGACAGGCTATATCCAGAAAACTTAAGTGCAATTAGGAGATGACTAAAAAGCTGGACCACCTCACTAGCAAATCAGTAAGCTGGGAAGCTTTGTCAAATACTACAGCCTGAGTTAGAAAAGTGGTATGAAATCCCTCAAGCTTGGGGTCTTGCTTTAATGGGATGAAATGTAGTTGTGTAAGCACAGCTTATTCTCTTCAGAATATGAGTTCAAAGGCTGTGAATGCATGTTAGAAGCAGTGTGTCCTCTTCTTGCACTTAAACTCTTTTCACAGCAGATGTCAGTTCTTTGTTTCCAACCAGAGCTCTATCTCAGGAAGAAGTTGTGGATTGAAAAAGAGGAAGGGGAAGAGATGTGCTAGTATAAAACCTATTTTATGGTGAGGCATACAAATTTTGTGAATTTTGTACTTGCTAGATGAATCTTAGCAATGCATTCTGAGTATATGTAAAATTCCTCTTTCACCCTTCTAATAAGTTCTTTTTTTTTTTTTTTTTTTTATGTATAGACATTGGTGGAGGGGGAGGTGGGGATTGGGACATATTAAATCTGAATAGAAGCTGATTTTCAAGCCCAGGGTTGATAGTGGTGCTTATGGAAGGCAAACTAATGTCACAATGAAGGAGGCAGGAAAAGTGGATGTGGGAAAGGTATGAATTTGCCTTGGCATTTTTAGGATCAAAAATTAGCAGATGTTCTAATATGATTACATCATATACATATTTTTTGTTTAAGTATACTTCCAGTGGGAGAAGCAAAGGACAAAAGTACATTCACTTTGCTCCTTATTTGAAAGAACTGATCATCTTCTTTGGCAGATGTGTAGAGCCGTAGCACTGGCACGTGCAGGTTGGCTTCGGATGGTAGCCAGAAAGCATTGACTTGTGTGTGCCACTAAGGAACTTCAGTGGTTTATCTCCCCTGACATGCACTTGTTTATGCCTATGCTTAATGTCATATTGCTTCTACATAGGTGAACCTTGCAGTACAGGAATTCATCTTAGTGCTCTGTAGTTCAATAAACAGAACCCCTAGAAGGCTGTCTGTAATGAACTGTGTTGTAATGAGTGTTATCTCCTGCAGACCAAGGAGAAGGTAAGTGCTATCAATTCTTATTTCCACAAATCTAGTTTTCACTTTTGCTTTTTACCCTATGACATGTTATCTTCAATTTTAAGTAAGGCTAACTTCTGCTACTGATGATGACCAGTAAAATTGAACTCACAACACAATTACAGATAATATTTCATTTTCCTCTTAGATCAGTGTAGCCAGAGGTATCATCTGTATCCTAGCATGTAGCCTTGAAACTACTACAGTTTCCTAATGTGTAATGTGTTTTCTGATTCCATACAGTTTTTGAGTGACTGTACTGACAATATAAAATAGCTTGATGAAAAGTTCTATCTTAGACTTGAGTAAAACTGTAAAAGTTCCCAGGCTTTAGTGCTAAGACAAAAAAAAAAAAATTCTAAAACTTGCCCACCTTATGGAGTAAAAAATCCTGTTTTTTAATGACAGCCATCTTGTAGGATAAAGCCATTAATAATTCTCAGTAATTTTGGACTTACAATCTCCAGAATACATTTTTAGTTCATTATGATTAAGGAAATTGGAGGAAGTACTTGATTTAAGAAAGTGTGTGGAGCAAAACTGTGCTGCAAGAAATGTTTAGAAGTCTATGGCAGGAGTGTTACACAACATTAAGCCCTTGGCTTACTCTTTTTAGAAAGTTTTGGTACATGCTGCAGAGGCTTATTTTCTGTCATGAGACTGTAATTACCATCTAATTCAGCCTTGTATGTTTTGAAAATATGCAGAGGGAAACCTTTTGTTTCCTATTCTTGTGACTTGAGTTCTTTAATAATCACTCTTTGTCAACACTGTTTTCATGAGAGAGCTTAAAATTCCTTTGGGATTGAAATTCTTATTTCAACATCAACTCTCCATGCTCTGCATTTAGGCCTTTCTGTAGCGTATTCCAAATGGAAACTTGAGTCAATTTTGGCAGACGTACTGCCACACCAGAGGCAGGGCTTGGTTCTTAACTGCTTTTTGGTGGATAAGAGATGAGTTCTCTCACAGTGGGCCAAAGGAGAGGAGGGGCCATCAGCACAGGTAGGACTTGATCCTACTGGAGTGCTCCAAGTCCTGATTGCTTTCCAAATATCTTGAATTTTTCAAAATGCTTTATTTTGAGCCTGCTTTTGGTATGGCCATGTTCCAAGGGTTGAGATTCACCCCAGCTCCCACAGTGTGCTCAAACTTCTTCCAGAGGATCAAGAAATTGAGAATCTATTTGCACAGGAGAGAGTTAGAAGGATGACTTCCCAGGAGAAGGAACTTCTCCCCATGTTACATGCAGGAATATTTAGCTGATCAATACTTACTAGGCTTAGGGTTGTCTTTCATTTGAAGAAGATATTGCAGTGGTGTGATGTTTATCAGCTGATCTAATTTAGTGCTAATGCTTTGTAGGCATGTTACCAGTTGCTTCCTTTCTCAAAGCTTTTGTTAAAACAAAGGAAATCCATTGGATTCATTTCCTTTGCTGGATTTACATTATCTGTAATGTTGAAGTTGGTGCCTGCGCTAGGCCATTTTAATCTCCAAGAAAGTACTGTTCAACTGGAGAAGTGCTAAAGCAGAACATGAATCCATTTGGAATGGATGTCATTGATGTTTTTAAATTAAGCATTAATCCAGCTTTCTTTACCTAACACTTCTTCAGGTCCTAGTCAGTCTGTCTTAAACCTGTTGTAAAATCAGATGCTGTCAAGTTGTTTTTTTTTTTTTTTTGTTACACTTCAGAATCAGCTGGTGGGAAGGTACAAACCAAATGAGCCCTATTTCTAGAGACCTGTTGTGTAGTTGTTTACATAGGTCTGTAAAAGAGATTGTATGAGGTTGCTTTTAGGCGCCTTACTTTTAAGACAGAAACAAACTTTGAGTCAGCAAAAGTAACACAATCAGGATGAAACTTGAAATCTAGCTAGAATGTATCATCTTAAATACGATTGATACATTTTAAGCAACTTTGAAGGGTCAGCAAAGAAATAGACATTTGTTTTACTCTAAGGTTACTTCCGAAAATACTGAAAGGGATATTTGTGTATCCTTTGACTACTTAAAAAATAAAAAGCACAAAAATCGACAACCTGAAGATTGCATTAGGATTAGTTATAGTGCAGGACTGCCTTTCATTGTCAGAAGGTTTGTCTAGTTTTCTGGAGTGGTCTGTAATTAGATTTTTGAAGAAGCTTGAAGATCTGAGGTTTGCAGTGTTCTATGACATGCCACCACCAATGTAAAAGTCTGTTTTGCAGCACTCTGCTGGAGGCCCATTAACAAAGCAGATAGTCCTATGGTTCAAATGTGATTAAGATTAATGCTCTGAAAACAAATACAGCTTAGGGAGATGCACACAGTGTTGACCAATCTGGTTCCACAGTTCCATGGGGAACAAAGTTCCATGTGCTTGCAGCTCTGCAATCTGGGTGAAGTCTTCAGATGGAACTTCCATGGAACAGCGTTTAGTGAAACTTTTTCTGGAGGAGGAGTTGTGTTGGAATTCCCTAGTCCTGCTGAAATTCCTTGGCTTTTTTATTTATATTTGAGTATTTGCTGGCTAGTAGCCCAAGGCCTTAGTACTCATGGTTTAGCTTGGTGGGTGCTGTGCTCTGCATTGTCTAAGCTTTCCTTTTTTATCCTTAGTCTCTTTCCAAAGCATACTGAAACTGATATTAAGTGATACTGTTTGTAGGGGAACTGTTAGGTCAAGGCTTGAACTGATGATGGAGCACCTGGTGAAGAGCTGGCCTAGGGAACAGGGGCAAATTGTTTGCACCTGTGCTCCCCATGTGACCAGATGGGTTGGACCCAGTGTGGATCCACTCTGGGCTCATATAAGGGCCAGCCACTGAAAGGAGGGCTTCTCTTGGACCTTCCTGCAAAGGAGTGCTGTATAGCCAGAGAGCCCCTTCATTGGTTGAGTGAGTTCAACACCTCTTTCTGCATATGACTCTTGACCTACCTGTGAATACTGTCTGGTATTGTCAAGAGCCTGTCAAAAGCAATTTTACATCTTTGTGAGCAGTACACCTTTGAATGGTATTCAGTCTTGAAGGTAAGCTTGTTAGAACTGATAAAGTCCCCTTCATGTTGCTTTAAATTTTGTTTCAGTTTTCAGTTTCTGCACAAACTCAAATCCATTCATCACTGGATTTGCAAATACGTATGACTATGGTTAAGTTCAGCAGACTCTTTGTCTCTTTGTGCCTTTCAGGCTGATAGAGTACAGTAATAGCAAATATGCCATGGCATTCTTCTTGCAGAAACAAGCAGCATGAGTTATGATTGAAGTTACTTCACATTCATTTCACCTTGAGAACGGTTATAAACTTCATTGCTATTAAAAAATACCATCCTTTGTTACCATGATTACTTGGCACTCTTTTTTTTTTTTTTTTTTTTTTAGCCAATAGTGGCTTCTTTTGATTGCATCTTATCTTTTTTTTAGACTGAAGATACTTCCCAGTAGTTGTATAATTAAGTTAATATTCATAAGGGCTCTGTGTAACTTAATACAGTAAAAATGGATCAAAATTGAGCAGATGATTGAGGTTCATGACTTCTCAGATGAGATGATCTATGTGATCACCACTAAGATCTAGTCCAACTATCAACCCAACCCCATCATACCTGCTAACCACGTGTTACTCAGTACCTCAAAAGTTTGACCCCTTGTTTCTAGAAGTAGTAATCTGAATTGGCAATATTGCTAGTACATGCACTACCAGAATGAAATGGAAATGGACTTTTTTTTTTCATGGGAGAGGGTGGGAAGTTTGTTCACTTGGATTTTGTATTGGTCTGTTCTTAGTTCATTAAGCCTACTGTCTGCCCACTGCCTGCTGACCATGCTCAGGTCTTGAAGCAGCAAGCCACATACATACAGTCCAGCAACAGCTGGCCTGTGTTGAAGTGAGAAGTTGATGTATTGATTTGGATGTGTAGCAACAGTGAAGTTGAAGGATTTCTAACCAAGTGAGTTGGTGAAATCAAATTTGAGGAAAGCCTTGTGTGAAGGGACAGGGTAAAGGTGGATGGGGTGTGGAAAAATTATGCTACCTTGTCTATTGAATTGTTGACTTCAACAAATGATACAGTTATTCTGATATGGCATAGTGACCAGGGAACGTTCCATGAATTGTTGTGTGGTTAAATTGTGTCAAGCTCTAAATCACATATATGGTAATGTGAAAGCTAGAATAAATACTAGAGGCAACAAGTAGCCATCCTGTCTTTCAAACAAGAAATAGCTTAGGCTATTCAGTCTGAAATACGTTGTTTTCTGTTCGTATGTTTTCATGAAAGGAACTGTATTTTATCCCAAAGAGTCATACTGTGTATGCAGTATGAAAAAAATAAAGCTGCTGGGCATAGGACTCACAGTTTGGTACCCACTTTAGGTGTACGTATAAAAGAATCACTGTTTAAATGTGAAATAGCTGAATTAGAATAATCAGTTGCTTAACTTCCAAATTATTTCTGAATTTAGTGCTATATAGCTTGCTGCAGTGATAAGTGTCTGTTTCCATTTAAGTATTGCTACATCTTCCTCCAATTGAGTTCCCTTTTAATCTTCTGGCACTCATCATAGAAGGGCCTAGGGCTGTTTTTGGTGGTGTTTTTTGTTTTTGTTTTTCTCCTGGTGTTTGAATGAGATTTTCCTAGCTTTGCTTTTTCTGCTGCATGGTGTTAGTTAAACTCCAGGACAAACTGTTTTAAGTGTCTTTTGCTTTGGAATAGCATTAAAATATGCTATTCACTGTGTCACTGGTAATTACAGTTTACAACGAGGCTGTATGCTTCTCATCTATTTCTTATGTTTGTCTGTCAGAGATGCTTCGCTTGTACATAACTGTGGATGCTCACATCACAATGATTAGTTACAAGAAATAAGCTTTTATATACTGTGCTGATAGAAGTTTGTTCATTATCCTCACTGAGTGATAGAATATTCTATGTGTCTTTAAGAAACCACGGACTTTCACTGACTATACGATCTAAAAAAATATGTATTTTAACTTGCTTGTAGACTGGAGTTCTCTAAGGTTTTGGTCATTACTTGTTGCAGTGGTACCTAACAATCAGGGCTAAATGTGTTTTCTTCAGCTACATTGCAGATATCCCAGTTGTCTTTCCACTTGCAATATTAAAACACCAGGATTACTCACCTGTCCCTCTCACTGCAGCATAAACTTTCCCTGTTCATCTGCTGTCTACTATCTTCAGCCACCAAATTTGACTAGGCTTGAGTCAGGCTCTTGACTGCTTGTTCTTTATCTTGTGTTCCAAGAGCTGCAGAGATGATTGTGGAACTAAGGGATGTGGTTAGTAGGTATGGTGGGAATGGGTTGATGGCTGAACTTCATGATGTTAGTGGTCTCTTCTAACCTTGAGGATTCTATGAGAAATACATAAGAAAGGAACAGAGATGAATGATCTGGCACACACCAACTTTCTGACTACATTGTGCTGGCAATTTAATCTAGAATTGCAGTGTAGTGGTCAATTCAGACAAGGCAGGTCTGCAGGCCTGCTGGCAAGACCTGTCTGCTTCTGAGCCCACCTTGAGAGGCAGTCACCAAAAGGAGTAAGTGCCACCTGCTTTTGTTGCCAGTGTTGGATTTGACAGCAACACTGAAGACCTCTGTCACGTACTGGTTAGTATGTAATTAATGCTAGTGTCTTTTGTGAATGCTTGTTTACTGGGAGCTGGACTAAGATCACTCAGCTCATTCTATGTGATGTGCCAGAGACAGAGCAGATGGTAATGCTTTATGCCCTTCTAATCTGCTGTGAATTGGGACCAGTGACCTAGAAGGGATGGGCTCTGTGATGTTTTGCCTGTTTTCTGTGGTCTCCCAATCTACCCACAGTTGTGCTTCTTGCAGGGAAGGCCTCATTGTAAATGTTAATTGGGAAAGATTACATTGATTTCACAATGGATAGTATATGATACAGAGTTAGTGTCCTGAAAGAGAGAAGACTTTAGTCTGCTGAGCATGTAGCTGGCTTCAGAGGTATCCCATCTGTGCGTCTGCATAGCTCTAACCATCCTGACTACAGCTTAGTTTCCTATATGGGTGTGTTCTTTCAAAAGAAACTGCTTAATATACCAAACATGCTGGAGACCTCTCTGGACTAAAATTGTCATGGTAGACTTGCTTTATTAATCCTTTCTTCCTCTTGATTCTACAATTTTCCATTGCAACTTAAGATAAGCTTGGCAGGCTTTGAAGAAAATGAATAGTGTCAGGCTCTCCCTGCTCCACAACCTGCTGCTGTTGGCATGAAACTGGAGGTAGCTGTCACTGATGCTGCTGCAAGGCTGCGTTAATATTTCATTGGTACTGCCAGCCCTTGGCTACCCATCAGCTGTCTCCTTGAATACACTGGGAGAGGAAAGGGGGAGTGGAGTGAATACAAATGATGCATCTGCTATTGTAGTAACAATATAAAGACTATTCTTGTTAATAATCAGAAGTTAAAACAAGCCTTCTTTTGCAGAATTATAAACTCATTAAAGTTGGGAGAGATCTCTACCATCATCAAGTCTAACTGTTGACCCATCATCATCATGCCCACTAAGCCATGTACCTGATTCAGCAAGGATTGATTTTGCTATCTGCAGTGATTCACAGTACAAATTTTTATAGCCAAGTGCTTAAACACTGATTTTGGAGTTGATGTAAGAACACTATATTACCAGAACTGTACAAATTGTCATGACTTACCTCCTCTTCTCTCTCCTAGCTGCCTGGGATCAGTATCAATGTGTTATAGCAAAATGCATTGCTGCAGGACCCTGTTTTTGACCATGTAGTTTTAAATGTTTGCTACAATCGTGCAGATGGCTTTGAGCTGGAGTGTTGCTCTTCCATTGGTGTTGCCCTGAGCTGGGTGTTACAGGCCTACTTGTGTCAAAGAACATAAATGGACTCACTTAGTAATGAAGTTAAGGTGTTGTATTTGAGGACACAGCTGAAATGAGTAGGCTTGTAGATTGTAGGCCTGTAATAGGAGGTTGCTACCTTTTTCCACTGAACCACTGGAATTATTGGGTGGTAGAGACAGGACTAGGAGGCACAGCACCTTGGATGTTTGAGAGGGGGGGATGATCCCCCTTGTTGTAAAAGTTCTCATTGTTTTCTCAGTGAGATGCGCAAGCAGTAAGAAAATCGTGATCTGCCTCATCATCCAACCTTGTCAACTAAAAGTGACACAACTCGTGCAGAGTATTTAGCACAGTGATGACTGTGGATCCATTCACACTTGAAAGATTAACAACAGAATTACTAAGCCTGTTTTTGGTAGGAGTATCCAGATGGTTCTGTTGTACAAAATGTTGCTGGCAGTTTTCTCAGCCTAGAATTGTTGCTCTGTATAAAGAGCAGCTTGTACTGTTAGCTCTTCTGTTATGTAGACACTATGGTGCAAGCTCTGGGGAGAAGGAATTTCTGATTCTCTGCAGCCAAGTCAGTCCTGAGACAAGGAACATACAGATATGGGAAAAACATGCTGTTGGCCATTGCTTGTCTTCTGTGACTTAGCGTGCTATCCAGTTCTCTACTCCTCAGATCATACTCTTATTGTTTTAATTGGGAATATTATGAAAGTAAAAAAAATAAGAATAATTTCCACATATTTATTCCTTTGTATCCTGAATACAAGAGGTAGGTGGGTGTCCTGATGTAGCTATGGATTTGAGGCAGTGCTGTTTTCTAAATGGCAAGAGAATGAGGCTTGGTTCTGCTTCTGATTTGCCCTTAATCTAATAGGGCTGCTGTTTTTTGTCAGTAAAATACCATTAATGTTTCCTGAAAGATTTTCAAAATCCAAATAAATTGCAGAAGGAAATCTGGGTAGCAAGTGTCACTTCTGTATCATAGAGATGCTGCTCAGGTTTGTGCATTTGGAGGGTGTTCAGAAACTAGCAAATTAATGAAGGTAATGACAGCTTCATAATGATGGGACTAAATTCTGCATGACAGAAATGGTTAGATAATTTTGATGTTCTTAAAACTGCATCAGTTCTAATTTTGGTTCACTAAGCTTTTCTTAACCTGTGTTCTTGGCTCTAGTGATCATTGAGGGTAATGGCTTTGATTAAATGCACCTGGCATTCAAACTGACCGCACTTGGTGTCCTTGAGTGGGCCTGTTAGCAACAAGACGAGATGACACTTGTCATTTCTGCTAAATTATTAAAAATAAGTGAGCACAGCTTGGAGCGCGTTTGAGACATCTTCCCTTCTTAAAGGTAAATAAGGGCAAACATCCTTTATGAGAAGGACTACTAAATTGCTTGTGCCTTTCATTAAAGAATGTAACTTAATTCCCTGATGAGAATGAAATCCTAACAGGACAAGAAACATAAATCTAAAGCTTCTTTGAAGAATGCTTTTGTCTTGGCAAGTCTACTTGACTGTGAAATTAGGTGCTAATGATGCTGATGCTTGAAGCGTAGAAGGGCAATTAACCCATTGTATTTATATATTAGCAAGTGAAATGCTACTTTCTCCACTCATAATAACTGCTAAGTTCCCACTTAACCACACGCTTGCAGGTACTCGGTCAGGAGAAAAACCATTGCGGAGCATTAGAGTTTTTACTTGGTCTGAGTGTCAATTGGGTTGGAAGACTGCATTTGGACTATTGCATTCTGCTTAGGAAGCTGGCCCAGGAGTGGATGTTCTAGGCCACTTTTCGCTAGAGTTTGTGAGCGCTTCACTCGAAAGTTTCTGTTTTCTCTTTTTACTTTGATCTTGTCTGTGTCTTACTCATTTCTCTTAGAGAAATGCTGTTTGATTTAAACATGAGCAAAAGCTTCTGAATTGGCATTCACCATTATTCCTGGATTTGTTAGAGAATTTTCTTCGTTCTGCATCTAACTATCTCATACTAGCAGAACCCACAAGGTGGCAATGTCCTACAGTGGGATTGCTGCCAGGATGAGGACTGCAAGCTATTTCCGCATGAACCTGGCAGAAATACAGATAACTCGAATTTTGTTTACAGGAGGAAATTGCTGATAGTCTATGGTAAAGACAACAGAGATGACTCTTAAAGTGAGGAGAACCTTCCTCACAAGACTATTTGGGACACAGGGATGAAGGTCTTCTGTGCAATCTCTGCAGCATCCTACATCTTTGCTTGGTATTTGTGCTTGTATGATGTCTCCTTTTCTTCCGTCTAGTGTTGGATTGGAAAGACTTCTTGAAATTGATTTATCTACAATAGATTTCTGCTTTTACTGTTCATTCAGTTTCATGTGTGAAGACTGTGTCTTGCTATTTTGCTGCTTATGCTCTATGTTAAGTGTATGGGATTGACACCTTTTAAGTAGTTGTCATATCCCTTATTATAGTGGCATTTTCATGAAGAAAACACTGTTAGGTCAGTTACATTTCTGGAAGAGGAAATTAATTGGTTTGTCTTAAATCTCACTGTGTGGCTGCTAAATGGTAAATAAGTTGTTATGCACATTTTCATTCCTTTAATTAGAATGTGCAATCAGGATATCTTCAGCAATATCTTGACTGCCACAGCGGTTTCACCAACTACTTTATTTTTTAAATCATCTTATATGTACAGTTAATAGTAAAACACATCTGAAGCTGTGATCTGGTAGTGTACTTCTGAGCAAAGAAAATAGGCCGTTTGCAGACAGCCTGGGCTTAGCTTGAAACTACTGCAGCTGTTTCAGCTGGTTTCAGCTCATAACTTGGTTGGTGGCCAGCTTATTTGGGCAGGAGTACCACGAGGGCAATAGAATAGAAGTGCCTGCCAAGTTTTCCTTGGGAAGATGGCAGTTTTGAATATCTGTTTATATTTTATTTACTGGAAACAGAGCTGATGTTTGGCATAGTGACAGTTCAGGGCTTGTTTAAATAATGCTGCTTTCCAAGATCTTGGTGTGTTTGTGTGTGTGTGTGTGTGTGTGTGTGTGTGTGTTTGTGTGTGTGTGTTAGGAAAAAGGACCTAGGTGATAAAACACTGGAGTTTGTAGTCTTTAATTTCCAGTGCTCTGAAATCAGCTGTAACACTTGGCTTTCACATAGTTTTGTTACAAGTTTGGAATACATATCTGGTCCCTCTCTTTCCTGAACTTTGTGTTTACACACCTCAACTGCTGCCCTAGATCAATGGGTATAGCTGGCTTCAACTAATAGTGATGTGTTCTGATGTTTCACAGTGACCACTGACGTGTGTGCATTAAGTACCTAAAAAAAATTACTGAAAAAAGCAGGGTGACCCTGACTGCTTCTCCTTACAGCCAAGCTGATAAGGGAAACTGGCTCCAATAGCTAATGCTGTCAGCACTCTTTTGTTGGTAAAGGTCTTGTATTTTTCAGAATAACATTCCTTTCCCCTTAAGCTTCCCATGAAGTTTAAAGGGAAGCAGGTGTTTCTCTGCTATTACAGTTCACTTTGCGAAGCAGATAGACATGTAAAGTATAGGATATGCTATGTAAGGGAAGAAATTCCAAGTTGGATGTCACTGAAATGTTAACTTATGCTGCCTTTCAAAATAGGCCAAAGGTCGCAGTGTCTTTGAACATAGTCTACTCAGTACATTAAATAATGGACCTGTTTTCTGGAGGCGTGGATATTGCTCTCTTCCTATTAATGTATACTGACCTGAATGTGTGTTTGGAAAGGGAATGGGACAGCATCACTAATGATCTTAAATTCTAGTATTTTGCTGAAGAAAATTTCAATATGACTTGCTGTTTTTAGCAGATGTGGATGACTGTATAAAGCAATGCTGTTCCCTCCTCTCTGCTCTTGCCAGAGGGTGTTGTTCTCTTAGCAACATCAGCAGCACAGTATTATATGTGGCCAGTTATTGCTATAGGGAACAGCTCAGTGCATGCAGTTTCTCCTTTTCCTCCCCTGCCCTCCATACACACTGAGGTCTGTGCTGAGAGGATGAGCTTCTGTTAAAGCAAGTCACTCTCATCTGGGTGTTGCTTGTTTTCTCCTTGGGTTGCATGGATGGCAATAACATAAGGCAAATCTTCAGCACCTCAGCTAAGTTCGTCAGAGTACTTAATTTAGATATTGAAGTTAGAGCAAGAAGTTCCCCTCTTGTCATGCTGTAAGCCTGAGGTTCTTGGTTGATAGATTGGGCCCAAGCAGTTATAGTGAAGTGGATTACAACAGCACTAGCAGGGTTTTATAACAAATATTTTATAATGAATAATAGTGCAACAGTGTTATTTGAATGGCTGGTTCTTCCTCCTTTTTCTGTTGTAAGTTAGTGAATCTATGCTGAGGTGTTACGTCCTAAAGTACTAACATCCTTGTGAAAAGCTTCAGGCTTACAATGTGGAAATGGCTTCTGTGATCTAGAGATGAGAAATTGTCACTTGTGGTTAACTCTTAAATAGCACTCTTTAGAGAAGATTACTTGTGTACTATACATAATTAGCCATACATGTGTATGCAGGCATTGTGACTTGTCAACCTCAGCTTTTGGTGCCACCAATGTGAAATCAAAGGCTCTTCTCTGATGTCAAGACTGCAGTGAGTTCCAGCATTTTGCAGTACGTTTAGAGACAAGTGGGGAAAAGGTCACAAACCAGAGGGATGACTCAAGTGAAGAGGGCTTGTTACCTTGCAAAAGTCACCTGGCAGCCTTTTGTGCAAATGCACTGTGTTATAATTTAATTGGCAATAGGTAGGCTTGCTCATGGAGTCATCAGCCTTTTCCAACAGGCGTTAGTTGTTAAAGGATCTTAAGTGGGTAATTAATAGAGGTGAGAGGCTCCATATGATTATCAAGAACTGACAGTCTACTGCAACTTCAGTGGAAAATGTTGAAGATTTTATTTAAAAATCTTTATTACATACACACGAAAAACAACTTGCTATTTCTGATTGTACTGAGAGGAGCATATGTTGTTAGCCACTGTTGTTCTTTGAAGCCTCCCTCAGGATTTCACTTTGCTTTTTTGGTTAGTGTTCCTTTAAGCCTTCTATGTGAAGGGGACCCCATAAGCATGAAAAACATTGTCTTTGGAAGAGCATTTGTTATCCTAGCACAGGAACAACAGCAGCTGGAGCCATCCTAGGTGCAAGTAACCTTCCACTTCCTTATTAGTCAGTGGTTCAGCACTGAATGTCAAAAACAGCATGTCTTTCCATTCACATTTCCACGCACATTTTACTCAAAATGTCAACCTTGGCTTTAACCAGAGGGGAAAGCACAAGGTGTTTCATTGTATGAACTGAGACATGTACCCAAACAGCTTTTCAAACAAAGGCATAATTACTGGTTCACTGATACACAAGGTACTAATTACTTCAGAAAGACTGTTCAGGTTCTTACATTACAATGTTAGCAATAAAATATTTATGATACCAGCTATTTGTTTCTGTCCTTCTCAAGGGCTTGGCTGTTGTAATTTTTTGTGACATGTACACTCAAGTTTATGTAACTTCTCATAACACTTCTTTGTGATATAAGTTAGATTTAGTTATGATTAAAACCTTGCTTTCTTCACCTGCTTCCAAAAAATTTAAAGCTGAGATTCTATGATCACTGGAATTTCTATATTTCAAAAGAATTTTTGAAAATCATTTTCGTGTTCTCTGAGTGGTAGAAGGATGAAATAGGCTTTGTAAATGCAACAGGTATGTGGCATGGAGAGTACTTGCAGCATAGCATGGCCCTTCATGTGTAGAACAGGAGGTAGGGAGATGGAAGAAAATACAGCCAGGGATATTTGATAGAAGAAATCTCACTAGATGAAATACTTCCTGTTTGCCTGTTTGGGAGCTTGCTTTCAGGGTGAACGTCAGACCCCCCTTAAAATCTGTGGCATCATTATCATGCCATTACACTTGTTGATATTTGGGCAAATGTTATACGTTCCTACAAGTGCTGAGGAAGTAATCCAATTATAAAATTAAAAGTTCTCCCCACTATTTGTATTTCTTGAATATCCTTAAATTATGTTGTTGCACCCAAATAACATAATCCATTTTATTATCAAATATAATGGGAATTTTACCAGTAGCCTCTGCTGGAGAAGGACTGGAACTGTGCATGTGCTGGGAATACTGTTTTAGTTTTTCCTCTTGATCCTTTTCTTAAGGCTAGTTTCTTAGTATAAGAGGTGGGATTGGGTTTGGACACTTAAGTTCAGGTTTTGTAGATTTCCAGGTAGGAATAAGGAAATAATGCCAGTTCTTTAAAAGAAAATAGTTTAAATGTTTTTAAGATTGTTGTATACTGCATTTGTACAGTTTACTACTCATTACTTTACATGCTTTGAAGGTGAAGTTAGGATGTGCCATCAACATCAGATTAATATTAAATCAAAAATGTGATTTTTGTTTTTCTGGGAATATATAAACTGGCTATTAAAATCCTTAACACTGGGAATGGAGGGACGAGAAGGCAAATTCAGCTTTCTAATGTTGTCTTGTGTTGATAATGAAGGATGGTGAGTTAGGATTTTCATCTTCTCCTGGGTAAGCATAATAGGACAAGAGGTGATGGCCTCCAGTTGCTGCCGGGGAGGTTCAGACTGGGAGTTAAGGAAAACTTCTTCAAAAGAGCAGTGAGGCCTTGGAACAGGCTGCCTTGGGAAGTAGTGGAGTCACTATTCTTGGAGGTGTTCAGAACCATGGAAATATGGCACTGAGGGTCATGGTTTGGCAGGGATGGGTTGGAGCTGGACTTCAAGATCTTGGACGTCTTTTCCAACCTTATTGAGTCTATGATCAACTTGAAGGTGATTTTCTTGTTGAACTCCTCCTGAAGTTGATTTTATTACAGCACAAACATTGACATAAATATTTCAAGAGCTTCCTGCCTGATAGTGATCAGAGTAGCTGCTTTGAATGTGAAAATATGAGGTCACCTAGAGGAAAGAACTATACCAAGTACTCATCAGTGTACTGTAATATGAAGTGTCAAGGGATTCCTTTGCTTTTTTTTCCCCCACAAGTGACTGCTGACTCCAAGATCAGTCTGAGCTGCTATTCAAGAGTACAGAAGATCATATTTTGGAGGACCAGCTTTACTGGTTGACTGCATTATATGTGCTCCTAGTCACTGAATGTGGGAGGTTTGCCTTTGACAGTATTACTGGTGACTTTTAATCTGCAGGCTGGAAAAAGGGTTGTGTTGGAAAAGTCTTTGAAAAAGGCTTTGAAAATTTCTTTGAAGGAGCTATGATTGATTTCTTTTCTCATTCCCCCTGTTTCCCTGCAAGGAACAGCTGTGGAAAGACTGCTGCGTTTTTCTCACACAACAACACCCCATGTTTTAGGGGAGAGATGCTTTCCTGATGCTCCTTGCTCCAAGGCTTTGCTGCTTAATCTGAGCTCTAGCTACAATTCCTCTTGAATCTGTGAAAGTAGGGTTGCACAATTTCCATCAATGGAGATGATTGCCAGCTGAAAAATGCCTTAAAGCATATCTATATTTCACAGTTTTTTAAAAAGAAATTCTGGAAAATGTCTGGTTAGAAATAACTTGTATTTCTGATCAATGCAAACTATTATTTATATAGTAGTTCAGAACTAATCTTGTTATCACAAATAATGCAACTGTCTGCACCTAGCCTGAAGATGCTCTTTTTTCTGTAGCATCACAGAATCATTCAGGTTGGGAAAGACCACTAAGGCCATCAGTTCCAAACATCAACCCATCACCATCGTGCCCACTAAGCTGTATATAAGTCTATCTTGTGGTCTGTACACTGTAACATGTTGCCTGTAATGTGGACTTGTCTTCCTGAGCACTGCATTTTGGAAGTGGCATTCAGTTACTGAATTTTTCTAAGGCTGAATTGTTTAAAAGAGAAGAAACTTGGTGAATCAAAAGCAAGCTGTGTGCATTTTTCTAGGTATAACAATTGTTGCTACCTTAGATTTTGGTGTTGTTTCTACCTACCTGAAACTTAGCATGTACTTGGTCTTACTCAGTTCTGTTGCTAAATGAAGCAAGGAATAAAAAGGAGGGGGAGATGGAAGACTTCAGATGTGTATATAGCACAGATGTGTGCTACACATGCAAACTTTAGGAAACTGAACACAGAAATGATAGTTTACTATACTGAGATGCCTAAAATCTGAAAATGGGCTGGAGATGAGTCTAAATGACTCCTGGAAGCTTTCTCTGTGTTCTGATAACATGTTATCTGGTTTTGTGGTGAGGTATTAACATAACAGCTGAATTAGGCATAACTAAAAGCTGTTTCAGAGTGAAGATAGCTTTTGATAAATGTTATACACAATATAAATACGTAATATATGCTATTTTAATTGGTCTGTTCTGAACAAGATGCAAAAGCATTCTTAGAATAATAACTTCTGAAGGTTTGTAGTCAATACATGATAAAGTCTGACTGTCAAGTATTTGATACTGAAAAGTTTGAGTTCTTTGTCATCAAAGACTTCTACTTTGTACTTCTGTACTTCTAACAAATTATTCTAGTCCATCTTTTTCTCAAGAAGCTTCAAGAAAAGAAGCATTAAAGTGGGGTGAAAGACGCAAGGTCTTTGCTTCCTGAAGACTTGGAATGTGTTGCTGTAATATGTTGTCTTGTATTGCCAAAGAAAACTGGGGAATTGAAGTTGAAAATACTAAAATATTTCTGATGAGGCTTATTTGCTGTTCTGGAGAAATTAAAGCTGAAAAAAATGCTGATGCATATCAGAAATCCAATCCCTAGGACTGTATACTTGCTGTCAAAGTGTTCTGCAGTTTATGCTGTAGGCACGCTAGAAAGCTAGATGCATATTTGAAAAGTTGCTAGCCTCTGCTACTTGCAGAATAATGCAAAAAAAAAAAACAAAAAAAAAACCAATGAAATTCTGTACTATTTGGCTCCCTCAATGGAGTCCAGTGTTTTGCATTATGAAGTGGAGAGACTTGCTTTGTGATGAGCCCACACTTCATAGTTTTGATGAGAGACTCTGAAAAAACTGAGTTAGTGCTGAATCAGTGCTGAAATATTTCATTTTCTGAATTACATGAACTTCCCCTTCACTTTTTAGAGGAGATAACTTGCTCTGATATGATGTCCTATCTGGTTGAATCTTATGTTTCCTTTCTTGTATAAGCTTTCCAGAATTCTTCATGGGGCACATAAGTCACAGTGAATGCACAACTCTTAAAGAAATTGAATTGCAGTTGTTACCATTGGAAGACCTTCAGTAAGTTGAAGATGGTTCATTTGTGCAGTTCAGTGACATAAGTAAAATCAAATTTCTGACCAGGTCAGTTCAGTGGCACAGAGCTTGGTTGTGGAATGGTGAGGAGGCTGATAGGTGTGCAACTGCCAAAAGTGACAGTATAAATCATGTGAATGTAGGTGTTCGCATGCAGGTGTGTACCTGCTATGGCCAAATGTCTTGGTCCCTTTATAGTTAGTGTAGTTTTATAACATAGTGAAGGTTATTTCTAAATAGATGCCTAAAGTGGAGAAAGCTTATGCTGGAGTTGATTCTTGCTCTTATTGCATCGTATAACACTTCACGTTTCAATTCATTTAAAGAAATACTGCATCACATGTTGTAATAGCCAATGACATGATAGGACAGGCCCCTGAAGAGAGGGGAAATGGAAATGAGGAAATAAGGATCTTCAGAAAGGGAGAAACATGTCTGGAAGGTCAAGGAACAATGTCTTTTAAGTTCTCATGACATTAAGGAGAAAGCTAGAGGGATGCAACAAGGGTTATGTCTGCAGAATGCAGGGAGGGAGGGGAAGTGAACTTAATGGCTTCAGAGCTGAGGGTGAAGGTTCCTTCGAGTGAAAGGTATTTACTAGAATAGCACTTGATAGCTGTCCAGCAGATCTAATCTATTAGATTTGGGGTGGGAACAGAAGAGCACAGCAAGATGAAATTGCGAAGCCTGGAGCGATGGGTCTTAGTGCTATTTGGGGTTTTCAGAATGATAATGAGGGGGCTCTTAAAGAGGAAGAATGAACTGCAGATCATTTGTCATCAGAGTGTGGCTGTCAGTAGGGTGGTTTTTGTGGTGAGAGCATGGAAGAGAGAGTTGGGATATCTGGGTTCTATTTCCGTTGCTGCTCTACATTTACAGACTGACTCAGCTCTCAGCACCATGCTGCTGCTGTCTCCTGCAGATAAAAGAGGCTGACAGGATATAATTCCCTCACTTTGCAAGAGTGCAACAACGCTGTAGGCCAGATTCTATGCTGATTCTAGTCATTGCCTGTCATTTCGCAGCAGCGATGGGGAAATGCTGAGTTGCTCTAAACTCCCAATTTACTTTCAACTTGCAAGGGCAGGGGTTGAGTGACCCTCACAGCCTCACTGGTGTCCCTGATTTCCTGACTGACCAAGTAGATGGGTGTTTTAAATGAGTTTGGAAGATTTCATATAGGATTCTGGTACTGACTGAATTGAAATTGGCGTTGAAACTGCTAATTCTATTGTGGCAACTTGAGATCTCCATCTCAAGAAAGGTGTTCTGAGAGGGTGGCAATGTCTCATGGTAGATGTTCTGCTTAGGTCAGTGATTCCAGATAATCTGAGCTATTAAGTCAGCCAAGTTGAATGTGGCCTTTTTTTTTTTTTTTTTCCTCCCTGCCCTTATGGCTGTGAAACTTCCTCCATTTGCTTTTATGAGCTGTAGCTTTTGCACTTTTTTGGACAGCGTTCAGCACAGCAAACTCTGCTAGCAGCATGTTACACAATGCACCACTGCTCTACCTCAAACACTGACCTTCTAAGCAGATTTAGTCCTGTACCTATGAACACCTGCTGCTCAGTCTTCCAAGTAGTCCACATAAGTAAACAAGCAAATAGTTAATTGTGAGACTGCAGATCTCCAGTCACAGTTTTGGGAGTCAGCCTGGTCACAATACTGTTTAATCCAAATCTCCTAACGAGGCATCTTTGCAGATGTACTTTCTTTATGTATTTACACATAACATAGATCTTTGACAAACTTGAAGTCAAAAGGGTAGAATACAGTGCAGTATTACTCTACTGTATATACTTTTCAGGTACAAACTGAAGTGCTATTTTGAAGTACCACTGTTAAGCTCAGCTATAGGAGGGAAGAGAAAAGTGTAGTCTCTTTCAATCCCACTTGCAAATAAGTGTTAAATCTCACCAAGTCTTCAGCTCCATATGTTGTACTCTTCCCCCATCAATCTCGCAGTACAGAATTCCTTATCATGTATTGCTGTTCTTAGATCAAGGGGCCAGGAACAAAGTCCAGGTTACTTATAGGCAGCAACAGAAAAACTGATGAAAATCTCCAGTTCTTTTAACTTTGCTTGTAACTTTCCTGTTTGTTCTTAATATTGCTTGTGGTGGTGGCGTGGCTTGCAAAGGGCACATCAAACATAACTTTGTTTAGCTGAGACTATCAGGTTTAAGAAGTGCTTTGGTAATGCTTTTTTCCAAGTGTATAGTGAAGCAAAATTGGATGGACTGACCTTGCTGTTTTTCTTTCCAATAGACAACTAGGGACTTTGTTTTGATTTTTCAGCTCTGTGCCAGAACAGGGACTGTTGCAGGCAGTGAGCCAGCTTTGGCTCCAACTTTCTCAGGCTGTAAGGCAGAGGTAAATAAAACCCAGAAGTGTGTATGTGTGTTTAGGTTTGTGGTTTTTTTTCTTTTTTTTTCTTTTGAGGAAAAAATGGTATTCTTGCCTCTGAAAATTTCAGTATACAGGCATGCAGTGAGGGATTCATTGTTTGCATTACTTGACTGCAGCCTGAACTGATGGATGAACAGGAGCAAACCAGATGAAAAATATCAGTGCAGGGAGAAGCTGTATTACCTTCAGCTAATTGTTAAACTACATACACAGAAATAATAGCTTGACTTTTGAGGTTCTTTTAGCATCGTTGGGATAGGTAACTTTTGAAGAAAACAAGCTTGAAAAGCTTTTTTCCTTGCTTTCTGTGAATACTCATTTTCTTCTAGGTGAGTGAAATCTTCCCATCCATTTCAGTGATTCCCAGAAATGATAGAACAGGAAAAAATTCACTGGTTCAGCTTCTTGTAAAGGTCAAGAAGCTGCACTAGGCCTCTATCTCTTTTTGTGAGCCCTGGTTGGTGCTTGACTGGGAGTTCCAGCTGCTTCATGCCCTGTAGATGCGATGGGAGCAATGCATTTAGTCTGCTTTCATCTCTCCTGTTGCTCTGGGAGCCTAGCTGAGCAGCCCTCAGCCAGCAGCAGCATCTGGCCTCCCGATCCGTCTGAAAAGTGATCTGAGCATGGGGGCTGGGGTGCCTCAGGCTTTGTCATGTGGTTGGGTTGCTAATGGCTTTCTCTGGTCCGTGGCTGTGACTGCAGGGAATTAATGCAGCTTTCCACCTGGGAATAATTGATTTGTGAGGAAGTGTGTCATGTCACTCTTAAATGGCATCTTTAAGAGACCAAAGAGGATGCTTTTGTAAATTTGTTCATTTTTATAGTTCTTTAATATCCTGCTCATGTTGTGCTTTGCAAGATTGTATTGGAGGCAAGAGTGCAAACCATGTCTGCTGCACTAATTATCATTGAAGACGCATGGTATTTAATTTCCTGTTGAAGGGACCTTTATTTAAAGCTAATTACAGGACAGACTTGACTGCATGTAGGTCCAGTTACTGAACTAGCTTTGCTGGTTTCAAAGCTAGAGTCTCAAGCTGGCCAATGGTCCCTCAAGCTCACATGTGACAAGCCTAAAAGGCAAAATGGAAGAACTGAAGCTGGGAGGAGAGGAAGAGACAATTAAAAGCAAATGATCAGCCTGCTGGTTCTGAGACATCTTTTAGCAAATCATTCCCCTCCAAGGGTTTATGTGGTAGCTCTGGACAAGAGATGGAAGAGCTGGAAAGAAAAGATGTGAGGAAACTGCAATCATAGACTGGAGCATGAGACTCAAGGAAACTCCTGCCTTGCAGAGGATCAGCCTAAAGATGTTGGGAGATACAGTCACATCTTTTTCCTAGGTGTCAGGTTGTCAGTTCAGGATAGAATATGGACAAATGCCTACATGAAGAACTTCAACAATTTGCATTTCAAACTCATCAGAATAATTGGATATAAATGAATATTTCCTTTCTAATTTGTATTAATGTTTTCTCTGAGATTTAGACGTTAGCCATCACAGTGTCACCTTGATTTGTGTGTGTCTGTGTGTAGAATAGTGTCCTTCCTATGGCTCGAGAGAACATCTCTGAAGAACAATGGAGTTTTTGTGCTTAATGCTGAGGCTGAGCTGCACAGGTACAGGAAGCATGGAAACTTTGAGACCCTGTTACAGGGCATCTGGTCAGTGCTATTCTTGTTATTGGTGCTCATATGTAGCACAGCAGGTAGAGACAAATTCAGCCCTTCAGTGACTGAAGACATTAAAGTAGTGGGCTAGGCTGCCAGCTAATTATTAGTTAAAGCTAACTTTCTTTACTTTGAAGATGTGCTATTTTACATTTAGTGAAGTCTAGGCCCAAGGATTTGCATGTTGTAGTTCAGAAATAAAATTAGTAGTGACAAGACTTGGACATGAGTAGCTTGGGCAAATTGAGGAGCATCTTTGATCTCCTGGCTCAAGTGTGAGGGCTTAAACTTATGAAGAGTAAAATATGTGGCTCTGTTTTTAATGACTATTTTGCTGAACTACTGTATCTTTTAATAAAACAATTGCTCAGCTTTTTTTTGCTGCTATGAGTAACTAGTATTGCAGGTCTGCCTGGGGGAATTTGTCTATGTAGCGTACCTCTAGATAATGGTGTTTTCCTCAACCTGCATCAAGAACTGTAAACGTGTTACACCACAAAAAGGAATATAGGAAGTAAATCTGAAGTCCTTGTGATGTTCACACTTTTTTTTTTTTTGTTTGGAAAATGGATTGCTCATATCTGTGTGGTGCTTTCAAAGAATGTTATTGACTAACAAAAGAGATAAAGAATGATAATCAGCAGGAAAGACACAATGAGATTGTAAAACTCAGAGATGAGTTTAAAATAAACTCAGTCAGTTGTAAATGTTACCAGAAAAGGTTCAGATTTGCTCACCTTTCTCTTTGCAGCTTTGCTCTTATTGTAGTTCATAAGTATTTCTGTATAGCACCTAAGTGGTATCTCAGGGCCTGTTATCACATGCTGAGTTGTTCTATGCGCTTCAGTGATGGTCTGCTGAGATTTAACAGCTATGAGAGATCCCTCACTGTAAGAAATTGTGCAGAAATAGCAAGTGAACTTGCATCAATATGATGAAATTCACTAAGTTAAATAAGCCTAACAGTTCACAATTCTTAAACTTCTTTTGCGTTAGTTTAAAAATCAATGCTAATTAACGCAGATAATACTACTGCAGTATCCCAGAGATTAGTTTAAATTCTTAGGGATGGATTTCCTATGCTGCTCTCAGAGCTTTCCATTTTGTAAAGGTTGCACAAAGATGAATTAATTGAAGAGGCTGAGATTACTCCCATTCCTTTCTATGTGAGTTGCACAAAGTATGTGCTACTTCATGATTTCACAGTGAAGATGCCAGAGAGGTATTTTCAATCCTGGGTAAGAGGGTTAAAATAATAAACCTCACCTATTACTGTAAAAGGGCCTTCATTTTCAGGGATGTGATCCTGAGCTCAAATAGGAATGAGTGGATATTTTGCTTTATTGGATTAACCCTTCAGATATCTTTCCCTTCTCTTGAGCAATATGTTTGAACCACAGATGAGCAAAAAAGGAGCCAAGTACTCACTGTTTGTCTTGTTCTCCATTCCTGCTTGTCTTATGCTCTAATTTATCTTCCAGTTTCCTCCCAGCTTCCCAGATTGGGAGATAAATGTCAGTCATGGGATCAGCAGTATTTTAGGTAGTGGTGCTCATCCTGCCTAAATAACTCATCCAGGTTATGCAACAAACTCCGCTCATGGATTCAGGAAAGCTGAGCATATTTCAGGTGGCTCATTCCAGCCTTTAAATTGATGTCTGGAGGGAATCTTTCCTTACCTTATGGCTCAATGTCAGGATGGAGAACAGTGACAAATGGTGTCCCTCAGGGGGTCAGAAATGGGACTAGTGTCCTTGAACATCTTTATCAATGACATCGATAGTGAGATTGAGTGCACCTTCAGAAAGTTTGTGGATGAAACCAAGCTGCCATACCAAGGGGTATGGACTGCAAGCCCAAGGGGCAGGATGCCATCTAGAATTTCTAGAACAATCGATGACAATCTATTGTTTTGTTACAGACTATTGCTTCTCTGAAGAAAATGATAAAGTATTTACGATTGGCTTGAGCCTGATGTGGAAGTCTGGTTGTAGAGGGAGTTGCTGATGCTGGTGGCAGGGTGTTGATTTCCTACTTTCCTTTTTACAATAAGGAAGTGGTGTAGAACATAGATAAACAAAAAGAAAGGAGATATGAAATGGCACAAGAAGTGGGAAAACCCTGGACAAGCTGTAAACTTTGTTTTCTGGTTGAGCCTGTGTCTGCTTTTTGGCTCCAGTTCAGAAGAAGGGGTCTGGAAGCAGGGGACTTTGTAATATGACATAAATCTAAAGTGCAAAAGCTTGCGACTCATTTTTCTGCAGTGGTTAAAGTGGTTTGGGAGGCTTTGCCCTCAATTCAGCAAAGCACTTAATTCTGCTTGTCTCCTTTTCATATTGATCTCAGTGAGGCTATTCAGATGAATTAAATTAAGCCTGCATTTACTGGCCTTTGCAAAGCAGGGGCTTTACACTAGATAGAAAGCATGAAATTACAACCTTGAAGATGCTGTTGAGGTACTGTTGAGACAGCAATTGAAGTATGAGCAACTTAGAAGGCCTGGAAAGATGGTTAGACTGGCCTCAGGTGTTATCCTAGATTAGCTTTAGAGAGCTGTAAGAAGTAGTTTATATTTGAGCCCTTAATCTCCTTCAGAAGAAATGCAATGTGTACTTCTCCAAGGTGGTTAAAATATGAAATGAAATAAAAATTAGTGCTATAGCATTGAACCTGTTCAGAAACATGAGGTGACACTGTGGGTGAGGAGGAGTTTTGAGCTAGAGTTGGTGTGGATTCCTACATCTCTGGAGATTTTGCCAGGTGTGCTACAGAGTTACCAAATGTTGGACAACAGAATACACCCTTAGTATCTAACCAAATAGTGAGGATACATTCATTGCTTTTGTCTGCAGACAGTGCAGTGGCAAAGCACAGACACTGAATGCATCCCTGTTGTTTTTGGGCAGTCTGTGCTGAGGTTATTGGTTACTCAGGAGACCCACCAGCTCAAAGTTAGGGAGCTTTTTTCCTAATGCTTTACAGTGGTGACATCAGAGCAACAAATAGAGAATGTTTTACCAGAACCTGAAATTTGGTGTTTTCAACTATAGAAACAACATCTTTTCTGAAGCTGTTACTTACAGCTTGATAGTATCTTGTTGAGCTTTCCAACCTACCAAATAGGAACTTTGAACTGCTGCTGTATTCCAGCTCACCTTCTATGAGCTGTTCCTGTCACTTAATGTTACCCATTCTGTTTGTTGATTTGTAATTTTGTGACTGAGGAAATAAGATATTCCTAGTCTGAAGGGGGAGAATGCAAGGGGCTGACAATTAATGTCTGAGCCACACTCAGCTTTTTGAGTTGATGCATTTTAGACTAGAGCTCTTGTATTTCTCTGGATAGCACAGACAAGAAAAAGCAAAACAATCAACCCTGCTCAGTGGGAAGTAGAAGATGAGATTCAGCTGGTGGAATGTATAAGGGGTTGATTCTGTTAAACAGAAGTGATTGTTAGTACCCTTCCCCAGTCAATTGTCTGATCACAATGTTGCTAACAGTGCTGTATTCTGGAGGATGAGAGCAATTGTCAGTGTCGCACTGACTGTGCTGACAGTCAACATCTTTTATGGAGTAACAGGATTTGTATGAGGCTTTGACTTTTGTTGTATTTTTAAACTAGACTTTAGACATTGAACTAAGAAAAGATGATTTCATGAATTTACTGAAGTTTCACTGTGCCTTTTCTGCCAGTGTCGAGTGCTGACTTTGTTTGGAATTATGATTTCAGCATTCAGTTTTACACTGAGCCTAATTAAAGGGCTGTGGGGCACTGGCACAGGCTGCCCAGAGAAGCAGTGGGTGCCCCATCTCTGGAGGTTCTTGAGGCTGGGTTGGGTGGCATCTAAGGTACCCTGATCTGCTGGGGGCAACCAGCCCCTTGGGGGTTGGAGCCAGGTGGGCTTTAAGTTCTTTTCCAACCCAAACCATTCTGTGATGGCTTCATCAAATAACGTAGCTGCATGGAAAGTGCATAATGTAGTCTTCACAAAGAATAGGGACAGCAAAGAATTCTCCTGTTGATAGGAAGAGTTAAAACAGGATGAGACTAAGCACAGGGAGAAACTTGTTCATGTGATGGAGAAAAGCGTGGAATAATTCACTGAGAACAGTAGTAGAAGCCTCAGTCATTTTGAATCATTAAAATCTGGGCTAGAGAAAACTCTAAAGCAAGCTGTAAATATCTATTCTGCAGAGCAGAGGAGTAGACACTGCCATTTTCGCTTTTCTTATCCAGAAGGAGCCACTCCAGGAAGCCCTGACTAAGTTTTCTGGAATGGAAAGACAAATGAGTTGCATCTTATTTGGGAAGAACAGAAGTTTCTGTGATGCTTGTGTGTTTGGTTTTTTTTTTCCCTTCTGTGTTAGCAGCTGAATATCAGCTTTGACAAAGTATTTTCATATTAACCTCCAATAATGAGAGCATCAGAACATATTTTAATGCAGTATATGAAATCTTTTCACCCCTTGCAGAGGAAATATGCTATGAAACCCTGAGGTATTTCTAAAACTTTATTTTCCAGAAATCTTCTTTTGAGCCTAGGAAATTCAGGTTTGTGTCAAATGGTTAAAAAGCAAGCGAAGGTGTGCTGCATCTGCATTTCTGAAAGTTACCTCTTGTTGGCATTAGTTCTGTGAACATAATTCATTACCTGCTTAAATCCACAGTACCAACTGTATATAAGCAAGGAAAATAACAATGAACCTCCAAGCTTCAACTTTTGGGGAAATGTTTAAGAAAAATGTTGCAAATGATAAGAAATCAAGTAAAATAATGTCTCATTTGTACTTTCAAGATGTAGTAAAGTGCTAATGAAGGTATTCAGTTAAACCTCTTAAGGGCCCTCCTTTTGAAGTGTCCAGGCAAGGACAGGTCTTAAGATGCTGTTGGATCTGACTGTCAATTTAAGAATTTCTAAATTAATACGTTTGATCTTGATGATCTTCAAGATCCCTTCCAACCTAAGACATTCTATGCCACTGACCTGTGAGGAGGTATTAGTGCAATAGGTGTTAAAAAGCAGAGATAGTCAATTTGAGACTGGATGAGATTGCTGTTAGTTTCAGGGCCTCCCTGGGAATAAACTGCTTTCTAAGCACTTGGTGTTTTAATACTCTGCTCTTCTTTTCTAAACTTCCCATTTGATGTTACTGGAAGCAAGGTATTAAAAGGAAAATGTGGCTTGGTCCAGTGCAAGGTACCTTTCCAAAGGTTCTGAACCATGAGCCTCAGAACCTAAGTCAAACCCCTTCACAAACAGTGAAGTTAATTGTCACTAGATCAAAGTAGCAGTCTATAAAGAGAATGTTCTGGATACCTTGGGGCTCTTCTGACCGTAGACCTGTGAATTTGAATTACTTTTTTTCACTTGACAGGTGGGAAATTGAAATGGAAGAGAGAATCTTTTCTGGAGGGAATGAAGGTTTGTTGCAAGCAGAAGGCAGGGCATGAAATACAGCTGTGACACATGTAAATAAACAGCTTGTCTCCTGGGTTGGCTGCATCTCCCTGGATTGCTCATGGGGTGTGGGTGGGAGTGAAAAGTCTGCCAGGGGTCACCACTGTTTTGCCTCATTTCTAAGCACAACAGAAGAACTTGATGCTTGTGAAAATGTGACTCACTGGAAAAGTTTTTGTCTGCCATGTGCCTGAAGGACTGTAGCAGAAAAAAATCTGTTTTCCACAGTCTGCTACCAACCTGGAGCATGCTCATGGTGATATATGTTAAATTGACTTCTGAAGCAGTGTCTATAAGACAAAGGATTAGAACTTGATAATGCAGCATAAAAAGCTTTTTCTGGTATGGAGTAAGAGTACTGCTTGTCTAAAACTCTCCAAAGTCTGAATGCTTGGGGAATCTTTGTTTTCTTTTCAAGAAAGACAATGTGCTGGTATAACACGTTTGAATTAAGAAAATGGGATACACCACTGAAGCTGTTGTTACCTGTACTGACTGCATTATGCCACTAACTTCATTGTTCATAGGATTTGCTTTGTCACCTTGTTTGCCTTTAGTAACAGAACAGTATTGGAGAGACATATGGTATACCAGAAAACTGTGGGATGTCTGAGCTGTAAACCTTTTAGAATAAAGGCTCTTAAAAGTGAAGGCTTTAATCATGTTAACTGCACAGCAAATGGGCATTGTAGCACACAGTGTAATTCTGTTTGGTTTTGCTCTGGCTGAAGTTGTATAAAATATTGCTTTCATGATTAGTTTTACTGTTTTTCAATCTTGGGAGCAAGTCCTGTGATTATTTAAGTGTATCTCAGTCCATAGAGCAGAAGCATGAATGTGTTGACATTAAGGATTTGTATCCAGCACAGTAATTTGCCCATTGCAGACTTGTCACCTGACTCCAAACTGTGCCCAACAGTTTATGTATCCATCCTGTTTGGATCACATTTGGAGGAAGTATTGGCAACTGGCCTACAGGTTATATATAGCTCTGCACAGCAGGATACATAATTCCAGATCTGCTAACTGTAACAGAAGATCAAAACTACCACAGGGGGAATGCAGACATAAGTCTGTGTAGAAGGAACAGCAGCAACAAAAGGGTATTGCTCTCAAAATCTATTGAGTCTATAGCTTTTCCCTAGTCCAACTGATTTACATATTATCTGAAGCCCATTCCCTCTTAGATGACTCTACATTTCTGGGAAGATAATAAAAAAAATAAAAAAAAGCAGATAATTGCTACAGTTGGAGCTTATGCTGCTATTACTGATTTTTAAAAGGACATAGCTTTAGAGAATGATTTTTGAGTGAGTAACAGTGGAGAGAGATTGCTGTGTTCTAACAGCTCATTCTGAGAAAGTGGGAGAGTTCTTCTCTGAAAGTAACGAAATGTGTTTCTTGATTTCACTCATGTAGCCTTTAAGTGTTTTTAATGGGAATCACTTGAGATATCTAGGTTAATTCTGACAACACAAAAAATGCAGTTGGAGCTTTCTTTAAGCCAGGAATCATAGAACAACCTCTGAGCTACAGTCCAACTATCAACCTGACTTACCAAGTTGCATGAGTGAACCATGTTCCTTAGTGCTGTATTCGCACATCTCTTAGCCCCCCCCACTTTTGGAGGCACTTATTGCTTCCCCAGGCAACTTGTTCCATTGCTTGGCCATATAGTACTGCAGTAGTACTACAGCTACTTTAATAAAGAAAAGTACTTTAACTGGCATGGTCTTGGATGAATCTGCCTAGTGTTGACTTAACCACTCAGAGCTGTCTCCTATTTATCAATTTCATGCCTATAAGCAGAGCTGCTTGCATTTCCCTGAGCGAAGGCTTTCCTGTTTATCTTGTGTTCTGTTGCAGTGGGATGCAAATCCAAATTCAAAGTGGTTTGTATGACATAAATATGGAAGATAAACTCAGCAACTATTATTTGTTACTATATTGAACAAAGAATGGAAAACAAGAAGGCAGAATTTGCTAGTGGCACATAATAACATGTTAGCAAAAACTAGAAAAGTTTGCATTCCATTGATGGGACCTCAAACAGCTGTGTAGATTTGAATACTGGAACAACATTATAACGTAAGTCAGGGTCTGGGAAAGGCTGAGGTGAAGGAAAGACAGGGAATCCTAACTTCTGTTGCTGGCCTGGCTTGTTGATTTAATTTTCAACGTTTCCTACTGATCATGGCAGTAAGCAGCAGCTCAGTGGCTTTGGATTCATAATTCCTCTAAAATATCTGCACCTCTTTTGAAATTCTTCTGCACTGGATGAAATTTTATTGAACTTCCTAAGAGATCTTGGAATGTAGGTATGACCCTCAGAAAAGAAATTGTAGTGCTTTTTGTTCTGTAAGTGGAGGTAGGAGGTGAATTAGATGAGAAAATTGCATTGAAAGGGATTCAATTTGGTTGTCTTTACTAAGCAATGCATTTCCAGTTGAAACTTAATGTCCTGGGGTGCCATTCATCTGGTTTTATTAGCTGGCAGCCTCTCAGACAGGCAGCTTTGACTGAAAGAAGCTTCCTGATGTCCTGAGCTGTCAGGTGCTTGCTGATTTATCTTACTGTTTTGATGCATTCCCCTCAGGCAGATTGGTTAAAGAGCAGTCCCAGCTTGTTTGGGAATCTACATTGCCAAGCTGTGTTGTTTTGCTGCTGTCTGATGCACTTCCCTTGAGAAGCTTCACATTGCTGTGGTATAGCTCTGTTGGGAGGAAGTTATATTTGTTCCTCCTATGTTGACTTCAGCTGTTGTATCAATTATTGGAGGATTTGTTTTTCAGCTGTGAACTTTTAAAATCAAAATTGTGTTAAGATTTACAGTGGTGTAGCACAGGTTTCCATTTTGCATTCAGAATGAACTTCCCAGCTCCCTTTTGGCAGATAGCTGCATCAGCTGCTTATACTCTGTTGCAACCTTGGATGTTTGCTTTTGCTGTAGCCATTTGAATGCATGGGCAAGGGGAATGAATACAGTTCAGATTAAAATGTAAACACAGTACTCAAACCTTACCATAACAAATATATTACGGCTCCTAATATGTGATGTCCTTCATTCATTCATGCAAGGAACGTCTCTTCCTTAATTCCTCAGGCACTTTTTTCCCTTCTTTCTTTCCTCAAGATGTCCTGACTTTATATTTTTGTAGTTAAATAGGAATTTGGGTAATTATATTTAAACATGTATTGTGTAAATGTACCTGCTAATAAAGCCAAGGCAAGCTACCTGGAATTGTTTATTTGCTTATTCTATGGCAGTGAGCTGCTTTTCTCCCTCTCACTGTGTAGGCTGTGAAAAGAATCTCCTTCCTGAACACTTATTGCTAGGAAAGACTATGTCACACCTACCCATTCTCCACATGAGCAAAAGAACAGCTGTTGTGCTGCTGGAGGCAGCCCACCAGGCAATTCATGAACCATGAAAATTGCCTTTCAAGATGACATTTCTGTTCCCAACAACAAGAGCAAACTGTGCTCTGAAGTTCTGCTTTATTTGTCTAACCCACTACTTGACAACACATCAACATAGCCTTTCTCTGGCTTAGTCACCACGTGTTTTGTAGTGACACCTTGCCACAGCTCTTCTATGACTGATCTGGTGTATTGAATTTGTCCAGCACAGACTTCTGTCCTATGTAAATCTGTATTGGTTATAAGGAAGCATAGGAAAGAGCTACTCAGTAACAGTTAAGAAGAACGTGATATCTGATTACATCTCTTGGCAGGTAGGAGAAGTCCACAGACCCAAGATGGCTGTGGCTTATTAGCAAATACATCATCCCCATATGTCAACACCTAGAGAGCAGTAACAACAGCATGCTTAAGTGACACTACTTCCCTGTCTTGGAAATACTCCTTCTACGTGGCTCTACCTCAGCTATGGGTGAATTCCTCTCCTGCGAAATTTTTGGTTTGAACCTCAGGCAGAGCTTTAGTCCCAAGGAGAGGTAGGGTAGCACTGATACTGTTACTACTTGAGGAAGTAACCTCTTGGAAGATTGATAATGAGAAGTTAAAAGAACAGATCGACATCAAGAAATGCATAGTTTTATGGTGAAAGTCCAAGTACATCTGTTGTTCAAAAATCCAGGCATCCACTATACTGCTGTAGTCCTACTTTTCTTACTATAGCACCAGTAATTCCTGACAAATGAATTGCTTCTTTCTACCTTGGCCGATAGTCTCGTCTGCAAAATCCTCCTAAAAACCTGAAGAGCTGTTTAGCTGCAAGGCTTCCTCTCTGAAATAGCAGTTTTTAACAGAACAGACTACTCGAGAAGATGGCCAGAGGTCAAAGCATTGCGCTGACTTGTTTTCAGAAGTGCAGTGCATCTGGCAGCTGCCATTGACATCAAAGGAAACTTCCTGGTGCTCAGATCTCTTTAATGGGCTGTGTAAATATCAGTCCTCTCAGGACAGCAACTTCTTAATACATTGTTTCCAATGTCTGAAGTCTGTTCACAGAGACAGTTGCGGCTGCTAAGGTGCTGTATTTGCTCTCATTTTCTATGGAACTGCCATTAACTTTAACCAACTCTTTATGCCTTGAATTCTGCTTGAACATCTCAAGACATTTAAACTAAGTTATTAGGTAAAAGAGCTGAAAACTTTTTATTTTGTGCAGGGTCAGTGAATTAATGATGCTCCTGAGTGGCTTTCAGTGGTATTCTGTTCTCAGATTGAATGAAAAATAAATCGTAGAATCATAGAATGGCTTGGGTTTAGAAGGACTACAGTGATCATCTAGTTGCAACACCCCTGCTATGTGCAGGGTTGCCAGCCCAGACCAGGCTGCCCAGAGCCACATCCAGCCTGGCCTTGAATGCCACCAGGGACTGGGCATCCACAACAATGTATGGGGTTTTTCAGCTCAGTGTTTCCTGGAAACTAAAAGTTCTGAAATGCAGACTAATTGGTTATGATCCAGGTATGTGTATGTATGCTTACACGTGTGCTCTTGTTGCAAACAATGTTATGACTTTGTTCTGCCTTCCCTTCTGCTTTGGCCTCATTCTATGTTGGTTATGAAGGAATTGACCAAAAATCTCATCATTTCTTTCTCTGATCCCTGCTGCATTCTTGAATCCTAAGGACGTGATGCTAGCAGTCCTGCGCAATTTATGGTACATACTGAAGTGAATATGCCTTACCACATGTCACTTTAGTTTACTGGGAGGTGTGGAGGAAACGTAAATATATGCACTTTGTGACCTAGTCAGTGTCAATGTCACACTGCAGAATTGTGTTGTGGAATCAAAACAGCAAAATTGCAGGAGTGCCATCAGGGCACATGACTACACTTAGAGCTTATGGATGCTCTAAGTTAAAAGATTTCTCCATCTTTTCCATTTGAACTCCTTTTATTGGTTTGCTGGAAAGTTTCCTGCTGGGTCTCTGCTTTGTCTGTTTCTCAATATTCTTCTGTAGATTTTTTTTTTTTTTTAAGAATGTGCTGAATGACTGGGCAAGTATTCAAGAGGAGGGTATGAATGATGGAAAGTTTACTCAGTTTCTATTTCCTTCAGTAAGTACCAGCCTTAATCCCTAGTTATAGCCTTGGTTTCCTCCAGAGATGTACGTGCTCATGCTTTCTGCCAAGATTTAGAGCTCTGTGTGTCTGATCAATCTTATACACATTATACTTGAACTTCCACTCTTCCCAAGATTTTAGGGAATTAAGTTTCTGACTTTTAACATTGTTTGGAAGACAGTAAAGTTTTCTTTACTTTGTTTATCTTCTGCGGGATCACTCATTTGTTCAGTTAAATCTCGGTACCTTTTGGAGAAATAGCCAAGCATGGAGACTTCAAACCAACATGAAAGTATTTAATCTTTTAAATTGAACAAAATTAACGAAGCATTATATGTCAAGGATGTTTTTTTGAAGCCTACCTCAACCACTATTTTCAAGCATGTGGTGATTTTTACCAGTTGAGAACCTTCTGCTGACCTGTTACTACTTTTCATCATGGATTAAGTCACAATTGAAATACCTTTTCCAAATTTTATACTTTGTATTTTTTCAGTCGTGCCTTCTTCCATGGGAATTTTGTGTAATAAGATTCTCAGGAACTTACTTGGAACTGGTTTCAGTTGAACTGTGTTTAAATGTGCTGTAGACATGTAGGTTACAACGGACCAAGCTGAGACACTTATTTTAGGGTCAAGATGTCTTTAACTGATTTGTCTGGTAAACTTTATAGTTGGATTTGGCTTAGTGTGTAGACACAACCTTCAGTAGGCTTTTGTAATCTCTCTTAAAATGAAAATAATGTAACTTGTGCTGGAAGCTTAAAGGTGTGACTGGAAGTGGTGTAAGACAGAATACCACTTCTAGGTACAATAATCACAAGTATGTACTGAAAGTATCATAGAACTGTGGAACCATTAAGGTTGGAAAAGACCTCTAATATTACCAGCTCTGACCACTAACCCATTCCTCTCATGCCTACTGACCTCTCAGTGCCACATTTCTAGGGATAGTGACTCCACCATGAATCTTGGCAGCCTGTTTTTGGAGTGATCCTTGTTTTAGATTCAAGAGCAAGTCTCATTTGAATACAAGAGGTCCAGCTGACAATGTATTTTTATAGCTTTTCATCTCAGAGCTGGTGCAGATGTTTCCCTGATCCCTGTACCACATCCTCACTATGCCCTGGTGATGTCTGGGCAGCACTGTTCAGCAGGACTCAGCTTCCTGGTGGGTCTAGGCAGGAAGGTGGCCCCCAGGCAGTGCAAGGGGTTGCATTCTAAACCAAGCCCCAGTTCTCTCCCTTCCTTTTGCTCTGGGTTTTACTCTTGACTTTATAGGCTAGACTACTGCTCAGTAATCTGCTAACCCACTCTGACTGTTAATTTATGTTGTAACTGATATGCTGCGACTTGAATGTGAGTGTGGGTGGGGTGTATCATATGGAAAGGGGCTGTTGTTTCCCTCTGTCTCAGCTGGCTGCTGCTGGAGCTCTTTTCTTCTTCCTAAGGTTCATAAATAAAAACTGGATGATAACTTCCAGATTTTTTGGCTGTGTGGGACACGGGTCACTGTGTTGCATAGTGAAGGGTGGCAGTTAAATGGGTCAGAACCTCCCCTGGAACAAGGTAAAAGGAGAGAGGAGTTGTTCTGTTTTCTTAAGCGTACTTCCTGGATGTGTTTTGCTCTTCATGAGGCCCTCGGGAAAGAGATTGAGGCCTGTGTATATCTGCAGTCAAAAAAAAGAGGGACTTCAACAGGGTCTGACAGAGCATTATCTCTGATGAGACTGAGGTTATAATCAGTGTGGGATGACATGCAGATTTCAAATTTCTGAAGGGCAAATCCTATTGATTATAGTCCATAGGTGACAGGTATGAGGTTTGTCTTATAGTGTAGTTTTGATTATATAAGAGCATAATCTGTTACTTCTGTTGCCTTTGGTGGGATTGCTTGCACGGGTGTGAAAAGGCATAGAAAAATCACAGCACGTGTAATTTAATCTACATACTTTTTAGTCTGGAAAAAGCAACAGCTGCATGGAACATACTAATTGCCATGAATCTCATCATGAAATCAACTTGCTGATTATAGTATTTTACTACAGTCTGTGGTGGATACTACGGTAGAGATGGTTTTTAATGATGCCTCATAGCAGTTTGGCTGAGACACATTGGATTGTTTATATTCAATTCTGGGAACAGGCCCCAAAAGATATAAAGTGAGCTTCAGGGATATGGAACTTCAGCGGTTGACCAGGACACAAAGACAAATGCTGACCTTTGTCTGCTGAAAAAAAACTGTTTGATTTTCCAGACAACAGTCAGCTCAGATCACTGGTCAGATACATCACAGAGTAGGTGAGAGTTCCATTTTCTAATAGAATGAATGTAGTTTGAAATTCCAAAGAGAATAAGTAACCCTTATTTCTAGAACAACCAGCATTAGATCTAGACTTGTCCTAATGAAAAATATTGCTGGCATGAAAGTTCATATGCTCATGACTAATCAAAAATAGTTAAACTTGGAGCTAAATCCCAAAAATGTTGAAGTCTTGCACTAAATTTAGCAGAAGATACTCAGCAGGTATTAGTGTCTGGCTTCTACTAGGCAGCAGAAAAAAGGCCTGTGTGACATGGTGGGAATGGGTTGAATTTTGGACTTACTGACCTTAGGAATCTTTTCAAACATTAATGATTCTATCACACCAGGTGAACTGTGGTGTGAAGGAATTTCTTCACCACTTCTTGGGCTTTCAAGCATCTCCTGTGGATCACTCGTGGCACTGTTCATCCCTGTAAACACTGGATATAGTGAAACTGTGTACATATTGAATAATGATGATTCAGCAGTAGTGAAAAGGAACTTTCCAGAGGTTTCTGCCCCAGAGAAGTATTGACCAGTGCTTTCATCATAATGAAAAACTCAACATTCTCGTGTGTTATACATTCCATAGCCACTCTACAATTCTGTGTTTTTGGGTGTCTTTTCCAGATACTAGTAGAAAAGATGCCTGGGACACATGGGTTTAGTTTCTAAACCTGCCACAGACTTATGCTGGACCTATAATCAGTCACTGAATATGTCTGGGACCTGAAACTCCTTTTTACTGGGCAGATGGACATAACTGTGAAGTTTAAGAGCAAATGACATTCAAAGATGACTGTGTGTGTTGTCATGAGATGCATCAGGAGACCCAAAGTTGTCAGTGAAAACAAAGAGTTTGCTCTTTCTGCTGTTCCTTTGAAGAAGGAGCTAAATAAAGCTAGCTCTTTTGAATTGCTCAGAGAAAAAAGAAGCCAGGGTTGGTTCTGCTCAGAGAAATGAAAGCAGAAACCTGTCTGCAACATAGTAAACGTTAGCTCACTGCCTGCCCAAATACAATAGTGCCTGCACCGTGGGATAGGGTTGAAATGAAGTCGGTGCTCCATAATGACGAGAAGCCTTGGTTTGGTTTAATGAGGGTAGGAAAAAAAAGGGGAGTTGAAGCAGTGACAGCAGGAGGAAGTGCAGAGACCAAAGGGTTTTTGTTGGGATATAAAATGCGCCTAACAGCTGCAGAATTCAGTTGGCTTTTTCAAATGTTCCTGGTGAGCAGGGTGTAGTTTATTTTTAACAGTTCTGAACACTACTGATCATAGGCATAGTAATTTCTCTACTACTCTGCTGTTGGGAGGTATTTTCACTGGAGCTATGGAAAAGCAAAAGGAGAAATTTGCAAGTTATTAAAGCCAGCACAAGAAACATGCAAGTAGCTCTAGCACAACTAAAAAATATAGTTGTAAAGAAAGTTACAGCAGGTGTTTATAGGGGAGTACTGTGCTGCTGAAAGGTGTTTGTTTTGTTTTTTTTTAACAAACCAGAATAAATAAAAATGGGGTTAGAGATTTCAAGGATCCCTAAGGCTTAAATCAAAATGATTTTCTTACTGATGGCACCAATTTAGAATATAAAGGAAAAAAATATAACAGTTACTGTTCTGCACTTAGTATTTGTTCTGTTTCTTTTGATTTGGGCCTGAAAATCACAGGGGCTAATTTCACATACAGGCTGGCTGTAGCTTCATTTGGTCAAATGACTTCTACAAGTGAGCATCATCATTTGGTGGATATTTTTACAAAGAAGTTAGTTTGGACAACCTGATGTTGTGAGAGGTGTTCTTGCCTGTGGAGGAGTGATGGAATGGGATGACCTTTAAGGTCCCTTCCAGCCCAAACCATTCTGTGATTCCATTGTTCTAAGTAACTTGTGTTTAGCTTGACTGTAGTTAAAAATTCCAACTGTTCTGAATGTTGTTTAGTCATTGATTTTGTAGTTATTTTGCTCTGTTCAGCTGTCAGCAGGCAAACTTGGCTCTGAAGGAAAGTCCCATTGACTCATGAATACTTGGACTGCTGCTAGCTTCAAAGCCAAGCCCTGACCAGCCAAGTTATTCTTAACCATATGAAAGCATGTTCTTCTTAGTAGCCAGCTTTTGGCCAGCGTGTTTTCTTCCTCAAGCAACTTCCCATATTCATTAAATCATCCTGCATATGGCTTTTCATTGTCCATTAGAGTCTATAGAATTAACTTGGTTGTTTAAAAAGAAAGAATACAAAATAAAAACTAATGAGTCCGTGTGACTGTCCCTGTAGTATAAGTACACAAACGATGGGGGAATAACAAAGAGATGCTTGCAGTGTGGAAATACTGTCACATGTGGAACACAGTAGGTGTGAATTTCAGGTAAACTTGTGGTTAAAATGATTACACCTGGATGCTAAAAGCTGTAGTAATAGCAAGGAAGGACAAAGTTTTAGTGATTCAAAGTTTGTTTGGTTTTCTGGGTTGTCTAGTGAGAGCAAACTGCTCAACAGATGGAAGGGAGAAAGACGCAGAACATTTTTAGCTACACACATGCTTGACACATTCAGATCAGGAACAATTAGTTTTGTGATAGCACTTTGTGATTTTTAATCTGTACCGGAGTCGCTTTGTGGCATTTTTCCAAAAGCAGCTCAAGTCCTATCTATATTCTTTAATTTCAAGTGGGATAGTGAAATTGCTCCTGTTCTTCTGTTTTGTCAGAATGAGTATCTGTAGTTTCTTGTCTTTTCTAGGCTGTTTGCAGGATTGTTATGCCTATTAGTTACAGTAATTTCTTGTTGCTGCTTGCTAGAATGCCAAGAAAGCTTTGGACAAAAGAGAAGGGTGTTTCTATTTTTAAGAACAGCTTTGAATTTTCTGTTTTCCTGCTGAGTGTGACTGTCATTCTCTTGTTAACTAGCTGATAGAGAAAATATTTTTTTCCTGAGTGTAAACAGATTACAACAAATAAATAGTCTTAATGGGTGCTTTATGTAGTCTAAATTTACCCAAGGGCTTTGAGTAATCTAAAACAAACAATGCATCATCCTATAACAAGATGCTTAATGGAAGTCACAGAAGGAATTTGTCTTTTTCCTCCCAAACTCATATCCATCTGCTTTTCCAGTATTCACCCCGGTTGCAGAGAACTTGGCTGTGGAGATTCACCAAAACCTGCAAGGAAAGTTAGTGTATGTGATTAATGTGATTAATCGTCTGTTTCTTCAGTGGAGGGATGAGCAAAGCAAGACAAATATTTAAAATGAACTAGATGGGTGGTGTATAGGTTTATTTTAGGGCCTTGTTTTGTATTTGAATTGTACTAATAGCTATGTAGCTGGCTTGTATCTATATACTCCAAAATGGCTCGTGAGCTTTCTCCCTCCTGTTTCCTCTCAATGTGTTGCTGCAGAGAGCTGTAGGAAAGGAGCTTGACAGCACTCTGCCAACCCAAAGGGGCAATGCATCTATTTCAAGGGTTAGGCTCTGTAAGCTGTCATGATTACTGCCTCTGAGTATATATTCTGGCCAAGGGTTTAAATTTGATTCTGAAAATCCTGAAACTCTTGAAAAACCTCGGATAGAAACCGGCTTATGCTGTCAGTGCATCTCTCCAAAGGTTTGCTTTTGGCATTATTCCAGATGTATTGACATTCACAATTAAAATATAAAGAACTAAGAACTATCTGCTAGTCATGGTTGGGTTGTTCTTTAATCTTCTGGTCCTGTGATTGAGCTGTTGGTGTACCCAAAGTGCAATGGCAGACAATGCCTTGGCATTCTTCCTCTGTGCTTTGCGGTGCTTAAATGGAGCGGTGTTGGGCAGCGGATCAGCTGGAGCTGGTGTGCATCAGGAACTGTGCCCTTCCAAGGGCACACAATGTGCTGGCAGCCTCTTCAGCAAGAAAACAATTTTCACCATCTGTGGTTTTGTTTACAGAAGGATTCTAAATATAGCTCTCTTTTCCTGGTGGCATATTCTTGCAGTACTATGGTCTAAGAATCACAGAATCATTAAGGTTGGAAAAGATCATCTAGTCCAACCGTCAGTGGACTCTTCAGACCTGTTTTTCTTTGAATATACTGGGCACAGTGATAGTTCTTAACGGCTCTCTGATGAGATGCTTGGTACTGAACTCACCATGTGAGCCGCTGTGCGTGTAGTGCTCCCAGTTGTGGTTGTTCCCTTCTGTTGTACATAGCTCTGTCTGCTGAGAGGGAATGTGGGATGTGAATGTTACGGATCAGATTTATCACGAAACCTTTGTTTGCTGTTCTCTGGCATGGGTTCAGCAGCATTTCAACAGTAGGTCCCTGTGAGAAATTGCTTGATCTTTTTCTATTTCTGTTAGATTTCATTTAAACTCTTTATTTTCTTTTTCCAAAATAAGAAAGCAAGGGCAACAAGAACCACATTCCTCCATACCAAAAAAAGCTAAAGTCAGTATTTCCCATGTAGTTCTCTCTGCCAAAATTGTACTCCTGCTTTTGATCTGCATTTTCAGGAAGAATTATGCATGTTGCTCTTAAGCATTCCCATTAAAGATGTTTCCTGATGTTGCTCACTAACTTACAAACATCATTTGAATATTGAATGTGAAAGAGGCAGCATACAAACAAAACTTTTGCTGGCAAAGAAGCTGTGCAGGTTGTTCATACTTATTCCAAATATGTTGATGAAAACCAATGTCCATTTCTCCTACATAAATGTAAGCCAATGCTGGAACTTGTGTAAAGGGAGATGCAAGTAGCTGAAGAGGGGAAAAAAAAAAAAAAACAACGGGTGAGTAGGGAGGAGGAGAGAGTAAAATATCAGGCAGGGAATAAATAAAAGACAGCATTTGGAAAAGGACAGGCAAGTTTGTTTGAAAAACTTCAATTTTGTTTAAGAAAATTAATTAAAATTTTCCCTGAGGAATTAGTCTCCAAAATCCATCTTTGTGGGACTGGACTGGAGACTCCTTGTTCCCTTCCTTCATCAGAATTGCAGGAACTTCTCAAAACAGGTTCAGGGACTTAAGTGAATAACATCACACCAATTACTGTTGATTTTATGCTGGAGCAGCTTGGCAGGAAATCACTTTACCTATATTATGTGGCTACAGTGGAGCAATCTATACTGTAACGTCTAGACTGCCTCAGTGTTTGGTGAACAGGCACTTACAAGGTGCACTCTGATCTATTTTAGCAGTTTGCCTCCAAGGGAAGTGATTCACATCTGAGAAGTGTATGTTTGTTTCCTTGGCCTGCCAGGGGGACTCTCAAAGATCGGTTTGAAACACTTTATTGCCTGCGTCTATTTTTAGGTGAGAGGAATCCTGTTGCTTTTTTCCTACCAGCACAATATGAGAGGGATAATAAAGAATGGCCGCAAGTTGTGCCAGGGGAGGTTCAGGTTGAATAATAGGGGAAGTTTCTCAGAAAGAGTGGTGATGCAGTGATGCAGGCTGCCCAGGGAGGTGGTACAGTCAGGATCCCTGGAGGTGTTCACAAACTGTGGAGATGTGGCACTGAGGGATGCGGTTAGTGGACACTGTGGGATGGGCTGATGGTTAGACTTTGGTGATTTTAGATGACTTTTCCAACCTTGATTCTATGATTTTAACAATCTTAAGATGTAAAATCAGAGTTTATCGAGGTTTGAAGCTTTTTTGATTTCAGAAGCTTTCTGTTACTGATTTTCTGTTTTGAAACCCTGGCTTATGAGGGATATTGATAGCAAGAGAAAAAGGTGGTCAGTAAGGAAGTATCTAACTAAAAGCCTCCTACAACATTTATGTCTCAGCTCTCCAAGATAACAATTCTGACAGCTATAAATCTGATGATGGAAGTATAAATCAAACATTCATTTAAGAGCAGGGTCCTTCTAGCTTTTAAAAGTCTAGACTATGCTCTTGATGAGTAAGCTTGGTTAAAACTGACCAAAAGGGCATGCAATTTAAGAAAGTTGAGTTGTTAAGGAGCAGCTTTCTCGGAGGTAATTGTGTAAGATAATGCTATGTGATTTGAGTGCGCTGTGCTGAGGAGAAATCACTTTTTGTCTTTTAATGTGGTGTTTTGTGCCAAATATAAGCTGTGGCTGTTCTCTCGAGGCTTGAGGCAACTGCTTGATGACAAATAATCACAGTTTGTGTCGATGGAGGTGAAGGTGCTTTCTGGCCATCTTTTGGGATATGCCACACAACAACTTCCAGAAGCTAAGATTTTCAGAAATGATCCTTAGCAAGGAATGCTGTAAAGAGGCAAGACAGATGGAATTCCATACTACGTGTTGCCTTAATTAACCAGCTAATTCTGAGCAGAAAAGGCAGTGTAGGAGGAATGCTGAATGTGGTAGTGGCGTTTGAGAATTTTTGTACTTTCAGATTATAATCATGTTTGGCTGTTCATCTCTTTGTCTGCCATTTGGACTTGTAGAGAAGATGTATTATTAGCACAAAAAGACTGCATTAAGTCCTAGAAAATCAGTGTGCTGCTAGCAGATACTTTAAAAGTTAGAGTAATGAAAGTCACTCTGTAAGAGGAAAAACACTGTCCTCTTACTGGAGGAAAGGAGTAAGCTGGATATGGAAATTTTTTGAGAGAGCAAGGAAGAAGAACATACTGCTCATATTGCAGCAGATGTTTTTTGTCTTTAATTTATCTTGGTATACAAAGAATCCAATAAAAGGAAGTCCAGCTGAAAAAGCAGCAGAGGCTTGAGTGGTATATGGAGTGAGCTTTCAAAAAAAAGGTGCTACAGAAAGGTCTTTCAGAGGAAGATTGTGATAAATAATTAAATGGACTCCCACAAGAGGTGGGGGAGAAGGCCATTTACTTGGCCTGCAGCAGAGGCTAAGAATAGAGTTAGTTGTGTGATTTGTGTCTTCATGTATAGCACGCTACTGTATTACCATGTTGGGTGAGTGCGTGCCTGTTCTGCATGGGAGGTCTGTGTCCACACTGTGTGCAGACATAGGATTTTGCAGGAGTTGTCAGTGGAGATACATTTTCCAATTGCAGAACAAATGCTTCATGGTTGGAAAACTGCCAAATAAAAGCACACTCAGATTTTGGATGTTGTAATTTTGCTTTATTATTGTTTTTTTTAAAAAAACCTCTCTTTGCATACTGTGCTTTAAAATATCGTTATTGGAACAATATCAAAGTAAGTCAAGTGCTGTATAGCTGGTTTTCACTTGTGTTCAGAGGGATGGATGTGGTCATCTGTTAGAATGTGTACATTACTGCATTCTACTGAATGTTCAAAAGCAAAATATAGTTAAAACTGCAGAAGATGCTGAAATGGCCAGCAGCAATTTGTCCTTAATGATTTTTATTTTAGGCGAGTGAATGGTAGCAACTTGATTCTTTTCTTATGGTGTTATGCAGACTGAATGTGTCAATTTACCTGCTGTAATTTCTGCCTACAATGCAACTTAAAGGAAAATTCCTGAATGTAGTTACCCAAGCACAGTCTAATCCTTTCAGTAGTTCTGTGGTACAGCTTAGATGTCACTTGCCCAAATCACAAAGTCTGGGATAAGACAAATATTCCTATTTTGACAGTTTTGGGCTACATGTCTGCTTCTATGATGCTGTGCGAGATGCTTCATGTAGTAGAAGTTAGTCCTTCATCTCTTGATACTTATGCACTATGCATTGGCAATGTGCCTGTTATTTTTAATAGGACTGTTTATGCAAGCATGGGTGAGTAACCTTGTCTAGATAGAGAAGAATGGTGTCAGAACAGCAAGGAGGGGCCATCCCTGTAAGCAAGTCTAAGCATCTGCTGCCTGCAGATGAATGCTATAGAAGTATCTTTTGTACAAAGAATCTCAGAATGTACCTTGTTATCAGGGTGTGGTCAATATGGTTTGGTTTTCAATAGCAGGAGAGTTAAAACTCTGCTTTTACATTAACTGATGAATGCTTCTTTATACTGAAATGCTTTGAGGCAAGTGAACTTGTATTACTCATACAGTACTGATCATATGCCTTAGTCTTTTTCTGTTCTCACCTGTAAGTTGCTAATAGGAAGGATAACTACTAAGGTAGGTAAGAGTGTGACTGAGAATTTAGTTAAAAGAGCAGTTTTGCACAAAGGACCAGATGTACCCCGTAGCCCTCTTCTACCAAGGTGAGTTAAGTGATTAAAAGCACACAGGATCAAGGTTGGATATTAGAAAGTATTTCTTCTCAGAAAGAGTGGTGAGGCATTGGCATGGGCTACCCAGGGAGGTGGCAAATTCACCATCCCTGGAGATGTTCAAGAACTGTGGAGATGTGGCAGTAAGAAACATGGTCAGTGGGCATGGTGGGGATGGGTCTGTGGTTGGACTTGGTGATTTTAGAGATCTTTTCCAACATTTATGATTCTGAATCAGATGGAAATCCAGTGTTCTCCGTGGGCCTGGTCAAACTTGTAGAAGAAACTGGGCATGTGACTGTCGATCACATTGTAATAGAAAGGAAAGATGCAGCAGCTGCTTCCTCATTATTACATTCCCTTCCTAGCAGGAATGTGTGTCCTGGCAGAAAGATAACTGGCTATGAGTCATCTATATTTCAAGAAAATAAATGGTCAATTTGGAATTCCATTTTACCTGTTGGTTAGCCACACTGTCTAGAGTGGGAAATAAGGAGAAGTTTGTGTAACAGCAATTGTAAGCCGTGGTCCTGGGAACCAGGTTAGGTGTTAGGGGACAATTTTCCACTGACAGGGCATTGAGGCCCTGACACTGCTGCCTGGAGAGGCTTGGATGCCCCATCCCTGGATGTGTTCAATAGCCATTGACTGGGGCCCTGACAGCCTGAGCTGGTGAGGGGGAGTCAAGCCAGGAAGTTGGAACTGGAAGTTGGCTTTAAGGTCCCTTCCAACCCAACAATTTAGTTATGACTCTATCATTCTCCTCAAATCAGAGTAAAAATATTTTGGTTTAACTGGTTTTGTGCTTTCAGGCTTTATCTTCGGTATGTGATTAAGCTTGTGCTGTTAGAGCCATACAATGAGTGCATGATAGTCATCATCTAGGAATGCAACAGCTTAGTTTTACAACATAGCATGTGCCAAGCATCTGTCTGGACTGTGGACAGCTTTTGTAGAAGTGATAGTTCTACAGGGAGGCTGCACTGCCCAGGTGTGGAAAGAGAGCAGCTTGTGTGAGGATTCACCTCAAAGTCTTAAGTTTCAGGCCCACTCATAGGAGGAAGGGAGACTTTAAATGCCACACTGTCTCAGCTGTAGTTCTTCAGACAAAAAGCCTGAGATCCTTTACCTATAGAGATCAGTAACAGAATTATCAGTTATGCCAGCAGAGCCATTTTTACTAAATTTTAATGATAACCTGAATAATTCTGAAGAGCAGGAGGGAGTTCGTTCTCTGCTATGCAGCATAGTTTAATTGTGCCGTTCTGATGGAGTAGATTGCTTGCCACAAAGCATGTTACTGGGAGGCAAGTATCTCAGCCCAATGGATTTGCAGCCTGGAAAAGGAGCAAGGGTTTCTGTAAGTGGAAAGGAGCTGTATGATAACAGATTTGTCACAGCTTATTGTGATAGAGAAGGACATGGAAACAGGGCAGCATTTGTGGCATACAAATTAGGAGCTTCAGCTGCGTGTGGCAGGTATGCTGAACAATGACCATAAAGAAAAATCTAAATGGAAACGAATAAGTACAGCTTGACAGGCTGTACTTACCCGTCAGGTCTGTGGTGGTGCAGTTGAAGATACATGTAAGAAAGCTGACCTGAAAAGTCAGGTACATGTCTGGTCTTCAGAGAGAAGGCTGCTAGTCTCAAAAAAAGCGAAAGCTGCAGCACAAAGCAACTGCTGAGCTGACAGCTAGAAGCAAAACTGCGAGTCTTGAGTGGTCAGATGGAAGCCTACAAGTGAATATTGTGATCTCTGAGATGAACTGATTTTAACATAAAAGCCACTCAGCAGAGGTGGGAGAAAAAGCCTGTTGAGAGTCACGTTTTTTTCAGTAAAAAGATCATCCATCTGCAACAGAAGGTTGCTTATTTGACTAAATATGGTTCTCCTTCCCTGGATCCCCTCCAATCCACTGCAAGCAAACCAGCCTAAAATAACTGAAGATCTTTCAGAGAAGCCTGTTAATGCCACTCCGCTATCAGTAAGCTCTGTTGTTGTAGAATGGGTGATGAACACAAGGCTGCCATATGATTAGCTGCCTCAAAAAAAAAAAAAAACCAAACTTTTTTTTAAAGGAGCTCTTAAATCACCATGATGCAAAGGCCTTTGGCATAGAGTTGCAATGTGTAGCATGTCTATTGAGGCAGAAGAGATAAGTGCCAGCTCCAATACGTTAGGTTGTCGTAAAAAGTTCTCTTGTGATTTGGAATAGAGTCCTATACCAGCAGACCACTGAGAGACTATCAGTGTGCACACAGCAACCTGTCTGGGAGCTTTCTGGTGAGGAGAGCTGGCCTGTGGTAAATATACAGCAAATTGACCGGTAATAATACACCAGAGAATTGAGCTTCCTGAGATCTTTCCTAGCTCAGAAATGATGGCACATAATGACATAGAGTGAGCTGGAAGTCTCCTGAGTGCTTTAAAAATTAAATGTCAGAATGGCCTTTTCACCCCTCCCATTGCAGTAGCACCGTTTAAATTGAGTTCTATCATGTGTCATTCTGTCTGAAAGATTTCTGTAAATTCTGACCTGGAGAGCTGAAGCATAGTGGATCTGTAAATAATTCCTTGAGGAGCAGAAGGGGCAAAGGTCTTTCTGACAAGCTGTGTTTGTAATATCCCCAGAGGTTGCTGTGTGAAGGATCACACATGGCAGCAATTCTGAAGCTGGAAGCATAAGTGTAACTGGTGTAGGGTTTGTATCTTTCTCCAAATATCACACTGTTCCTGCCTCTATTGGTGCCCTGCCTGTATCAGTTGGTTTATTATTAGCCAGAGGTTACTCCTGGGTGCTGGGCATTTGCAGAGCCAAGTGCATTAATAAGGAAAGGAAACAGTGGGTGGAACTTTAATGGCTGTGCATTTGAAAATCGATGTGAGAGTGCATTGTCATTCACCCCCCATAACAGGATCTCAAAGGCACTGCACCAGCACATGGCCATGCCTGAAAATGTGTTCTTCCTCCTCTAAGCTGTTAGAGGAACCCATAAGATTCTGAGTGTCTTTTTTTTTTTTTCTTTCTTACAAAAATAGGTCCTGAAGACCTCTGGGTCTGTGTAGGTACTTGCAGCAGTTCTGAAACATGCTTGGTATCTGTGATTTAAGTTGATCTCTTCTGCAGACACTACTATCGCATGATTTTTGAGGAAACATTTGACATGCTGCAAGCAGGGAGGAGTCCAAGTCATTGGAATCCTAGCAAAGGAGATGTTTAGCTCCAGAGGCACTTTCCATACAGCGGATGATACACTGTCACAAATTCCTTTGGTTCTCAGGATGTAAACATACCCTGAAGCCTGTGTTACTTTCCAGAGATCTTGCCTGCTTTCCATGGCCGCTGTGAAAGTGTTTCCCTGTAGCTCATCTTCAGTAATACTAGTTACCCACAGGGCTCAGCACATGACACAGTGTCACTACCAGCTATTTTCTATTGTTCTGTAGTGCACTATGGAAGTGCTTTCAGCCAAACTCATCGTGATGTGCTTCGAGGCCTTGTCTTCAAGTAATGTGTTGATGTTATCAGTGACCTTGCAATAAATCTTAAGTCAAACTAAATAAAATAAAAAGTTATTTATTCAAAGCGCAGAAAATACAAAGCCCTCTCTCCCATCTTTCACCCCTCACACCTTCTCTTGGGAACACACAAACAGCATGTCTTGAACTGATCTTTGTGTTTGTATCAATATTTATATCACCTATAAAACTGGCTGCAAACATCTAGAAGCAAGAATTAATTCCTGTAGCTCTTTGCTGGGACTGGAATGCAGTGCTAACAACAAAGCTTTAGGGCACACTTGGGAGCAAGGGCCACCCTGCATAGTCTGTCTTGGAGGGCTCTTTCAAGCTCGTAGATCTATCATTAGCTCCTTTCAGTGTGACTCCCTGGCATATCACTAGTATAGTGCTGTTTGTATTGTGGGCATCCATGTGCTTTTCTTGTCTTGCAGACAAAACCGCTGGGAAACAGACTTCTCTGTCTTCAGTGTGATCACAAATTTTGGTTACAAGAAGACCAGAATGATGTCCTCTATGTTCAATTTTTAACAAAATTCACCAAACCCATCCTTCAACCGTAAAGCAAACTCTGGTGTTTCTTTTTCTTTTTTCCAGATTTAAGGGGGAAAAAAAAGAAGGCAAAAATCAAATGATCACCAAACCAGTGCTTGCATATCATGATCTCGGTGAGACATGTTTGAGTGAATCTGGGTCTTAACACATAAACTTGGGGAAAAAAGCATGGAAACCAGTGGGGAAAGTGTAATTTTCATTTATTATGTAAAGGGAAGTAGGAATTCAGGGTACAGTACCATGGTTTCATTTCTCAGGAACTTTGTTTATGTTTATTTCTGATTTTGCACGATGGGAACTGTTAGAAGTTGGCCTTTGCTTTGAGTGAAATCAAACCTTTCAAAACAAAGTACAGATTAAACTTCTCATTTTCCATTTCCATTCTGTGGTCTGAATATGAGAAGTTAACATATTTCCCATGATTTCCAGCCAAAAGCAATAATCTGAAATTAATCTGGAACTCAGTAAACATTTGGAGTCAGGTTTGAATTTTGGGTGATTTCATGGGATCTACAATGACTTCCAGGGCTACAACTGACCTACAGTAACTATTAGAAAACACCTGCTTTGGTTAACTCCCTGTCTGACTCCTGGGTATTGAACTTGACATCCAGGATTTCTGTGCTAAGAAATAGTGAAAATGTCATCATAGTGCTATCAGCTTGAGCTAAGGGAAGCCAAAGGCAGATCAAAACCTTGCTCTTCAAGGACATGTAACAACTGCTGTAATTTTTTTTTCTTTCTGCCCTCTCTTCTCTATTGCTGTGCTGTTCTCTGACTATAGAGGGAAGTTTCTGTGACCTAAGATGTGCTGTAGTTCTGCATTGTAATTGTCTGGTGTTCGATACTGTTCAGAATCCCTGGTAGGATGCTATCCCAAGGAGTTAATGAATGGGATAAATAACTTTTTTCTGTGTATGGTGGTCTTAATGAAGCTGTAGAGGTCATGCATCTGACCAGGCAAAATGAGCTATTGCTTGGGAGTGGTTGTGTTAGGATCAGTCCTGCTGGATGCTTTCTGGTCTCCATCTGTCAAAACACTGCAGGAATGCACAAAACACCCGAGAGACTCCATTACAGACAGATACTGTACTCTTGGGTTAGAAGGATATCCTTGGCTGCGTTGAAGCTTGAATGCTGCCTCACTTGAGAATAAAACTTTGATTTATTTTATTTATACGCACTGGGGAAAAGAAAGATGATCTGCCAGTCAAGGCTGTCCTGTTTATACTGATCTTCTCAGGATCCTGTAAAACATAGCTCAGGCATGCTTTCTCTTGTCTCATTGCTGCTTCCCTCTTCACATCAGACTCATATGACCCAATGTGCCTTCCATTTACCGTCTGTCACATGCATGCTTCTGCTATCATATTACTTCTGAAGAAAACTTGTAGGGGGTAATTGGCGCGTACATCTGAAAGTTCTCCTGGGCACAAATGAACAGAAATGTTTCATCTACCTGTTGATAACAGCCTTGAATCCTCTCCTCAAGGAGCCACTGTGTGCCTGCCATAGAATCATACAGTCACTCAGGTCATCCTGGGAGAGCACATGTAGTGGAGTTGCCTGTAAAGACTTATTGACTGTGCTATTTCCTCAAAGCAAATCATGACATGGAAAGTTTCTCGAATTACACTTTCTTCCTGGTGAGAACAAACTTAGCAGTTCCTCATACTGCAGGTCATACTTCTAAGAGGAAAATCCTTGTGCTGCTAGAGTTAAGTGCCTTGCATGTAGGGGGAATTTAATGAGGTACCGTGTCACAGAAGCAAGGTTCCTGGCTCCTTTCATTGAGTTTTTGAGGCAAGTTTTCACTGGATCTTCTGCACATGCACAGCTAGAAGGTTGCTTCTTATATTGCTTGCAGCATTTTGATGCTGAAGGACTCCTGCTGACCTCAAGTGAATTAGTACAGATTTGCCTGGTGTGAGTGAGTGATCAAACAGCTATAGGAAATGTGACATTGACTGTCAGGAAGATTTAATGGTGATGAGGTGGAACATCTCCCACTAATGATGCACCTCATCACTCAGTGCATCACTGTCAAATGCTCTAATAATCGTAGACAGAAGGTATTGCAGTGACTACAAGCTGCTTGTGGTTAAAATTAGCTCAATTACACTAAGGAATCAGGATTTGTTTTGTGGCCCAAAAGCGCTTTGTATGAGAAATAGAATCAAATTTCCTGTTTCAGAGGATAAAGCAACAGTAAGAAGTTCATTTGGAAGGTTATTTCAGCATGAGCCCTAGTGAGCCCTCTGTTTTGTCAGTCTGTTTGCATCTCTTGCATGTTGTTGAAGAAAATCCTTGCCTTTGAAACAAAGATAGACTTCAAAGCATAAAAACAATTTGCCTGCCAAGAAGGAAGATAGCTTTTATGGATGAAATTAAGGAGAGAAGGATATGGAGTAGAAATGTGCATTTTCCCACTCTCAGAATGTTTATACATTGTTTTTTCTGGATAAAAGCAGTGTGTGATAGTTTTTCCCCAACACCCACACATGGTTACTGAAAGCTGACAAGTTAACAGTGCCTGGGTTGATTCAGAGCAAGGCCATGGGGCTTAAAGTGGGTGCAGTTCTGTGTTAGTTCCTGTTAGTTGACACCCTCCTGTCCATGTTCTGGTGGTGGTGTCACATAAGTCCTCTATCATGTGATGTGAGTTAACCTTTGTATGAGCTTCGCCCACCTGAGGCCGGGCAAGAAAATTCTCAGTAAGAGCCTTGTCTGGTTCCTTTTTATGCTGTGTGTTGATTCTGGTGTTGTAATCAGTAGTAACTTCATACTATGTGTTTGTTCTGACACCAGAGCAGAGCAATGGGCTGGTGCATGGAGCACTTCTCTTCCTGAGAGCACTGCAAAGATATGATAACACCTCAAAGTATTAGCTGCAAGGCTTCCAAAACACAAATGTGACTAGACTAATCAGGAAAAAAGAGGTGGTTTTCTCACTGGGCTCTGGTTTCCACATCCTAGGAAGCTGTCTAAAGGTGGAATTGTTTGATTCTTAGCTTTCTTGTAGTGAGGAACACTTCAGCTGGTTTTAGTTCTCTCTCTCAAGAACTGGCATTGTTGTTTCACAGACACAGTCTCACAAGTTTCATCATGTGTTGTTCTGCTCTTCCTTTCAGTTTTCATTTCTCCCAATTCCTTGCTGATTTCTCAGAAGACATGCATAGTTGCTTTGCGGAAATAATTGGGAAACTTACTAAGAGAATTCTCTTCTTAAAGCATCATCTGGAGAAGCTGAGAGCCAAATGTGTGATTGTGGCCAGGGAGAAGGCTGTGAGAGGTTGCTGGGGAAGCTGAGATGTGGGGCGAAGGGTGCAAGAAGTCATGGTTTGATTTTTGAATAAACTTGCTGAGCAACTTGCAGTTTAGTAATTCTCGTCTATGCTATAGTAACCAGCATCATTTCATTGACTTCCACGTACCTGAAGATTTGGCTCAACAGCTGAAAAACAATTTGCCTTCACTTAGCTAAGAGACCAAGTGCTGGAAGTAGCTGTTGTAAATCTATTGTATATTTAGAAAGTTGCTGTAGTAGATTTCAGAATGAGTCAGCATTTGGTTCAGTAGCTGTAGCAGTGCATCTGAAGTGATGGGTTTTCTTTGCTGCAAGACAGTGCTGCTTGTGGTATAACAGACGTTGGTGCAGCCTGACATCCATCTTAGAAACTTCTTGCTGCTGAGCTAAATTTAGATAGAACATGAGCTGCAGGGGAGTTGTCATTTTTCAACTATTTTAGACCTCAAAATGACAGCTCTTCTTGACAGTTCTCCTGCAAGAATGAGTATTTCTACTGTGTTTTGAAATAGATGGTGCTAAACATTGCCAGCCTTGGAAAAACCCTCACAACTTTTTGAGCATTTCATATTTCTATAGGGTAAGCTTTTCTTACAGGTATTAACCAGAAACTGGTGAAGTTGTGAAACTGTTATCTGTGATGCAAAAGCAAATTGCAGTTTGTAACTAAACTTTAATTGCAGGTGTATTTAGTAGTTGTCAAATTGGTTGAGCATGGTTCTGTGTAGTTCCTATCTGAATGCTGGTTAAGTATGTGTAGTTCACAGCTAAGAGAAACCTTATGAGTTGTATTTCTTCCTGAAATACCAGATAACTTCCTCTGGTTCCTTTTATTAACCATCAGTAACAGGGTTCTGCAAGCCCAGTCTTTGTCTTAGAGAATCTCAGGTGCCCTAGCCAAGTTCATAGAGATGGTATAAATAAAGCTCAAAATCAAAGTGTTTTGCCAAATTCTCTTTGCAGAGAAAAGCAGATATGGAATAACTACTTAAAATTTGTTAGGAAGCATACACTGCCGTATAACTTTCCTTCATCAGAAAAGTTCATTACAAGAAATTTATTTCATTGATCTATCTCATCCTCCAGCCGCAGTACTGCTTTTCTTATCATTTGGCCAGAAGATAAAATGGTGGGTGTTTTTTTTCCCAATAGATACTTGAATTCTGATAAACATTTTCCTTTGCTCTCCTGGTTTCTTTCAGAAATAGTGTTGCTTTGGATCAGTTTAAACAGAAGTAATTCCTGCTGTATTTTGGGAATTTGTTGAGAAGGAAAATGGACTCAGTTGTTGCCTTTGTGCTGAGAGCTTTCTTCCTGCTGGTTTCTGCCAATTCCACAAATGATTGTGTAGTCCGTTAGCAGACTTAATTTTGTCCACAACAGTTCTTATTACCAGCTTTAAAAAGATGTGATTAATCATCTAATAGTGCCCATAGAAGAAGCTCCCTAAAAATTTTTAAAAAAAGAAGTCTCATTTTCCCTGAGAAACTGTTTGATTTTCTAAATCAGAAGATTGCTTGGTAGTATTTCTTTATTGATAACTGTTCAGTTTTGGATTATATCAAATTCTAAACAGATTTGAACCTTGTAGTAAGCACTTAGTTTTTCTTTGAAATGCAAAATAAGTAGTTTGTATGGTGACTCACGATAAAAGCTCAGGCAAATATGTGTGGAAGTGTGGGTACTGTTGAGATGCACTTCCTCATTTCAATCAGTGCAGAGGTGCCTGCCAACGTACATGCTTGGACAAGATTATAGAAAAAAATGTTATAACAAAAATTAGTAGTGAGTATTCTGATAGTCCTGAGAGGGATTCTAAGTGGGCTAGTGCTCTAAAGGAGAAAACTATCATTAAATCAGTAGGGTAACTTCTCTTGGTGTTTAAAAGCGTCAGAACTGTGAATAAACCATTTCCAGAGTTCTAAAAATGTGAGCAGCTCTGAGATTTCCTTGTTATCAGCTTCGAGCCTAATGGTTATGGAGGAAAGTGACTTGTAACATAAACCAAATTCAAAGAGAAGTAAAGAAGAACATCTGCTTTTTCATGTGCTAATCTTCTCTGGGGACTTCCTCAAATTGTTGTATTTTTGTTAGTTTTCAGTGTCAGAACTGCGAGCAGTTTGGCATGCAATCGTTTTTTGTTTCCATACCTATTTACAGTATAAAGTAGTAAGAGTAAATTCACTGACACCCTCCTCTACATGTCTTCCAGCTGTTCTGACTCCCAGTTCAGCCACATGGGGGCAAAGATTGGAAGAAGTGATGGATTATATGAAATTACTTGATATTTGAATTTATATAATTAGGAAGTTGCATTTAGGACCTTCAAGGACGGTGTGTTATCTTTCCTATAGTTATACTCTCACCAGCTGTGTCTGTGTGAAGATGGGGCAGTGTAAGTGCTCTTGAAGAATGCTGTGTTAGAAGTTTTATTAGTCTCCTATTGCTTACTGGAATTCCGGCAGTTGAGACTTTATGCAGGTAACATGAGTGCAAGTAACATGAACACAGGCATGTGGTGGCTCTTTCCTTGGGAAGTTCTTGTTGCTTACATGCCTTATGAGTAAGACGTTTTACTCCCAGTTTGTAATTGATGTGAGATAATGGTCCTTCAGTATTGCCTTTTACATGATTGCTCTATAGAATATACCACAGATGATGTAAAATGAAGAATGGTTTCCAGGTTAGGAGACTCATCCAGAGCTTCTGCACTTGAAAGTCCAAGGGTGAACTCTGGTAAACCTGCTTATGCCTGGAGAGATATGGGCCTACACTGGCAGAAAACTATGAGCAGCAAGGGACTATGTAGATAGAAAAGTTCTGTGATTATAGTAGTAATGCAATGAAATGCAAAGATCCAGGGAACCACTAAGTGTAGCAAGAGTGAGAGCTAGAAGAATATGCTATCCAGGCTAGGTAACTTCGGTTTGGATTCACATACCTGTGAGTCAGGTGGATCTGACAGGATCAGTTGATCTGTAGATATAAGTTTCACTCTTTGGGTTGGCATTTCCTATTTTGAATCGATACCTTGCAAGATTTCTGAATTTCTTCTCTGGGAGAGTCACGATGCATTGGAACAGGGTGCCCTGGGAGGTGTGGAGTCACCATCTCTGGAGGTGTTCAAGAACTGTGGAGATGTGGCACAGAGAAACATAGTGGGCATGGTAGCGATGGGTTGTGGTTCGGCTAGTTTGGTCTTTTCCAACCTCAATGAGTTTATAGTTCTTGATGCAAAGATAGGGTTAAGACTTCTGAGTGTACCTTAAGCTTACATCTGTCGATCTGTATCCAACTCGTATTTTGGCAGGTGGATCTTTAAACATGTGGAGGAAAATGCGGATGTTGGGCAGCAATGTGCTTTGTCAGGGAGAATTTTGAAAGCTGCTTCTGTGCTGTCTAGCAAATTTTTTCTGTCTTTCAATGGACCATATCTATTTCATAACCCATCTGTTATTTCATTGGTTCCTCTTTGTACCATGAATAGCAGCATCAGTTACTGTGGTGAGGGCAGCTGACATAGGACTTACCCGGGTGATTCTGGGGACAACTGGTCATTAGAGACTGAAGAAAAACTGAGCTGCTCAGAGGTACAGTTAATGTGCACTGCCGTTAGCAAAGCAGTTTTCACGTCCTGCACCAAGCAAGGATGAGACAGAGCAGGACAGCTCTGAGGCATTATTTCTACAGAAGCAAATCCATCTCCACATCGTGTTATTTTTCCTGCATGTCCAGATCAACCCTTTGGCACTGCAGAACAAAGTAGCATTAGCAGAAGAATTCTTGCCTGCGGCTGATGCCTATGGTACTGAAAGCATTAAGGACAGCTCTTGGAGCCCCACCACAGCTCTTATCCTAGGAGCCAAATGTGCAGCTTTGAAGAGCGTGCACTGCTCAGTCTGGGTTGCAGACATAAAACTTTCCCTTTGTGCCCTGAATGCAGACAGAGGGGAGGGAGTTATTAAACCAAAGGAAGTCAGTAATGAAAAGGAAGTGTGCAGTGGGGTGGTAAAACCTGAGCAAAGCAACTATGTGATATCCAGAAGGGCTTAGGGTGCTGATTGGATCCACATGTCACAACAAAGCATGAGGGAAAGACAACCAGCTCAAATATGAGCAGATTGAGCTGCAGCACTGAGGGATGCAGTATGTATGTCACAGAGCCTCATCACAGAATGGGAATTCAGCTTCATCTCCCTGGGAGATGTTACTCTGATGCCTTCATACAGTCCTTCCATTGGTGTCCAACATTTGGGTTTCCCTGGACTGCACTGAGTGAAGAGGAATGGTCTTGGGCTGTTTGTAAAATGTATTACTTTTGAAGTCAGAAATATCCATGTGACTTGATATTTCATTATTTTATTATTTTAATTATATTTTAATAATTTATATATATTTTATTTATATATTTATAATTACATTTTTAATAATTTTATTATTTTAATTATATTATTTTAAAAATAATTACTATGAATGGAAATGCTTATAAATACACCAAATTCAGTCAAGCTTTGAAAAATACCAGCAAACAAATTATTTTTAGAAATCACCTGTGAATAAGATGTCATGTTTCAATGAAAATAATTCTAGAGGAAGTCCATCCCATGTAGTTCTGTATATTTTTTGGAAAATAACAAGAGATCTCTCTTGTTTCTGATAGTAGCTCAACAACCACTAATGTTCTAAAAATAAGAAACACTATGATGTCAGTAGAATAATAATCATTAATATTAAGCTAGATCCCTCAGCAGTATAGCTATCTTAGGTTTAACAGGCAGTAAAATAGTTTCAAAAAAAAATAATTATTTTTCAGTGTTGTCTCCTGAGTCCCAGTATGGTAAATTCTTTAAATTAGTGTTACATCAGTTGAAAGCACTTTAAGAGATGGGTAATTTCCAGTTTCTCAGTATTCAGAGTAATAGCCATTGTTACAGCAATGCCACAAACTAGAGGTAGGAGAAAGCAATCTCATAATTATAGCAAACTTCTTCTGAGAAGATCTGCCTATTTGAATTTTAATGCTGGCAGAAACAGAAGTAAATTGTTCTCCATGGGTTACAAATACCTCCTATTAAAAAGGCACATGAGAATCATGAATTAAAAAAGCAATTTAAGAGGGATGTTGAGAGAATCAGGTTATCCAAGGCAGTGTGGTGAACTTGCTTGCTGGATGCAGACCAGAAGTGAAAATGCACATAAATGCTTGAAGAAATAAAATAACCAGGAGCTTCTGTCTACCTCCTGTAGGCAATAAGCTATCTATTATCAAGTGGTATAGAAACTCACAGTCTTCATCTTTAGGTCCCAGGAGGGATGTGGGAGCTGTAGGATTCATTCCCCCATTGATAAATTTCTGACTGCGTTAATAGTTGGTGTTCATTTCCAAAGAGCGTTTGTAGAGATGGGCTGGGTAATGTGTGGTCTGGGACCAATTGAATTTATCTTCATCATCTATTTCCCTTTTTTGAGTAGTGTGCTTTGGGAATCAGTAGCCCTCTGCTTCACACTGATATTTTCATCTCCTGTTTGAAGCACATCTTTGTGTTGCTTCTTAGGGTGGTATGTGGAAAGGAATTGTTGAAGGTCTTCAACAAGAAAGGAAACAAGGTCAGAAAAGCAGACTGGAATGATGTTCCCAAGCCATTGCTGATAGAAAAGCCAGCCCTGAAATAGTTGGTAATGGGAGCCTTGCCCTGTGCACCACAGTGAAATCAAGTGCAGCTCTTTTGATAAACATGAAACATGGTTTCTCTACTTTTCATAGAAGAACACACAAGAAGTCTCAGGGTAACTAAAACCAGCTGCTGCAGTCATGAATTTTTATGAAGGGCTTTCTGGCAGCCATATTAAATAGTGCCTTTAGTCCACGTCTGCTCTCTGAAGTAATTTCTCTAACGGATTCAAATGAGTGATTTGTTGTAGCAGAGGCTGCAATTTAAAGCTATTGGTCCCTACAACAAAAAGCTCTTCTAATTGTCAATGTTTTCTCATTTGCAGTTTCTCTTCCACTTAGGGTGATACTAGTAAGTAGAAGAAATATTGAAAGGAGGGGAAGAGGGGATGTTCTTTCATTCCTCAGGATTCAGTTTGTAATGCCTGTTTTAACATCAGTTGAATTCCTCTACAACCTGTTCTGGATTTGGGACTATCTGAATTCTTTACGTACATGGCTTCTCTGAAATGAGCATCAGCAAGAGTTCACTCTTGGAGGACTGATGTCTCAAAAGTTGGACCAGCAATTATCTCATATTTATTTCCCATGTGAGCCCACATTAATTCAATGAGCAATATTTCATCTGTGTACCTTCAAGGCTCATGAAGGGAAAGCTACAAGTCATGCAGCGCAGATGAGTTCAGCAAAGTCTCCTCTGTAACATTTCTAGTGTTCACCACAAACTTTATGGACTTCTAGAACATCAGAGAAGGTCCTTCTCCAATCAGGTTATATAATAAAATTATGGAATGATCGAATGATCAACTATTGGTGGTATAACCTTCTCCTCTCCTTGTTATCACTATTTTTTCCAAGAGGCTGTGTCCTGGTATAGCTTGGCCTGTTGCTCTGTAGCCTGGTGTTTGCAATTATAAGTAGTGCTCGTAAACATTGCTAACTGCTGAAAACTGGATTGGGAGTGTATTTTGCATTTCTGGCTCTATTTTTGTGAACACGCAGCTCTAGATGGATTTCACAGTGTTTCTTGGTGGTTTTTTTTCTTGTGTGATTGCAGCCCAGCTGTATAGAGCTTAAACAGTAATGAAATGGATTAGTGAAAACTGCACATAATGACCTCTGATTTCCTCTTAGGAGCTGCAGTCCTCCTCCGCCCGCCCCCCCTTAATTATCCACTGCAGTCTGCAGTTCTGTTGTTGCTTTTGAGGCTGACGTTCATTTTATCTAGTCCATTCTTGTTTATTTCAAGGTGTAATACTTCTTAAAGCTTTTTGTTGCAGAATACATTTAAGGGTAATATTGATCTGTAAAAGCAAATAATGTGAGATGAGGCCCGTACACCCCTTCCTGGCCATGCATAGAGACAGAGAAAGAAAACTGAAGGAGATAGTGGAAGTCAGCATTGTCTGACAGCAAAAGCAAAAACCCTTTTGGGCTTCCATCACATGCTTTTGTGTGCTGAAAGAAGCTGAAACTTCTGTATACATAGGATGCCACCTGCTCATCTGGGCATTTCTCAAAGAATAGTTATTTTGCAGTAGAAAATTCTCTTATATCAATTATCCTAAGCAGTCTGTTTTTATTTCTTAATCTGAATTTAGTTGAGTTCTCCCCTGTGATGGATAAAGGAAGGTGCAGAACAAGCTTTTAGTACAGCAGTTGATGCTTATTCCTCAAAAGCAAATAGAGCAAAGATAGCAGGTAACTACTTGACTAATGGTTAAAAAAAAAAAACTAAAAAAAAAATCTGATTAAATTCTGTATCTGGAAGTGAAATTAAGTTATTCTGTGGAAAATATTGTACTTAGTTTGAAATGTGAAATAAAAACTACTATTTAAAAATGTATATATCGTCTGTGACAGAATAGTACATCTGTCCTAGGTCAGTGACAACAATACAGCAATGAATTTTTAAACTTCGTTGTGAACAGAAGGAGGACACCACCCTTCAGTACAAATCCCCTTCCATTCACTCTTGCCCTACATACCTACATTCGTGTGCTCAGACTGAAGTGTGTAAATGTTTAATGAGTCTCTCCCGGGTCAGCTCCTGTTAATGTGTGTGCATAGCAGCCTGCAGAATTTGAATCTTAGTTTCTGGCAGAGTGCCTGTAGGTTTTAGTATACTATAAGGGGGTAAAAAAAGAAGCAAGCTGCCATTGAAAGCTGGTGAACTGACACAGCAGACAAGCTGCAGCCTATCGTGAGTGTAAAAATATGCCTGCTAAACCATATTTAGACAAGCTTTTTGGGCATGCACTCTTCCTTCCATTGCAAGAGTTACTGGTTAGAATTCATTTTTCATCGGGTAATTGACATTTAAAATGTTTTCAAATGAATATTATTTAATAAAACAAAACAGTGAGGAGTTAAATGGATGACAAGGCTTATGCTTACATCAGGTAAGGGATCCGGAGACCATGCTGCAAAGAGGGGTTGGAGGCTGAAAGCCAGTTCGCCATCTTGCTTTTTGCTGTTGTTTGTGCTGGGGGAAGGGGAGGCAGCTCCTGGACAGTTTTATTCTGCAGGGCTTTGTGATTCTCCTCACCCCTGGAAGCTTCAGGGGACAGCTGGAGACACAGCAGGCAGCTTTCAGTTCAGTGGAGATGGGGGGAAATGTGCCAATGACTGCTTTCTGTCTTGCCCAGGCAAATTTACAAATGAGGGAACTGCTAAGAGGAAAAAATGTAACCTTTGAAAAAAATTCAGATAAACTTTTTAGGGATTTTCAGTTTCTTACAAACACTGACACAGTAGGAAATCTATTCCCCTTGCAGCTGCTGGATCTCATGGTGACAGTTAAGAAAATGCGGATGTGTTCCCTGGAACTTGGCAGAAGTCACTCACTGAATGCCTTTAACATAGGCCATCAAGCTACTTTCATCTGTAATCTTCCTTTTTTCTTTCTTTTTTCCTCACTGAGCTATAATTGAAGTAACACCTTTAAAGTACTAGCAATGTTTTCTTAGTTTCTTGACATCATCTGTCTTTTCTGCTAAATTTTAAGCCCATGGTGGTAGAAAACATTCTAGTTCCCTTCACAAAATAGCAAGCAGAGGGAAATGCAAGTGTGTGTTTTAATCCTACTTGAAAACAAAAGTTGTGTTGTGGGAAGCCTTTGAATCCTTTGTGTGTGCTGATTGTGGGTAGAGATGTCTGAACTCTATCCAAAGACATGTAGAGGGCACTGTCATGTTTACTGAACATCTGGGAGGCACACCAGCTTTCCTGGAAGTCATCTGGTGCAGAAGCTGCTCAGAAGTGGCGCTTTGAGGTCTGTCTGAGAGCCACCACTGCTGCAGGCTAAAAAGGACGAATTCCCTGTGCAAGGGAGTCTGGCATGTTTGGTGTGGTTGGAAGCAATGGAAGAGAGCGGCTTTTGAGCTGCATCAGTCAGAATCTAAATAACAGAGAAATCAACACACAGGAGAAATAAACCATGTCCTTTAAGTAAACAAGGCTGGATCACTTCCTCATTCTGATAATCCTTTAAAATTGATACTGTTTTATTCCCACTACATTTGCAGCATGAGGCTCTCCTCCAGCTCACCATTGCAGGCAGGGTTTATGAATGTTAGAAAAATGCTGAAGAAGGGCTGGTTTATTATTATTCCAACCCTAAACCTGTGCCAGACTGTTAATGTCTTGATGCTTATTCAAGTGTCAGGGAGGGCTGACAGATGTCAGAGTAAATGGGAGGCTGTCAATGAGGAAATGACTTACAATTCACAGGGTGATGGCTGCAGGCTGTCAGGTGGGATGGAGAGGATGGCAGCTGAAAGAAGAAAGGGGTGGAGGCAAGAGCGGGTGAGGATGGAAATGTCTCCTTGTCTGGTGAGTCAGGGAAAGCCTCCAGCAACAGCAACCCTAAATCAGTACTAAACAAAAATTTAGATCCTAACATCTAGGCTTTGGAACAACGCTAGTAAAGGAAGGGCTTAGGGCTTTAAAACCAAGGTGTGTGGCAGTGACAAAGAATCATTTGTAGTTATCCATCAAGGGCTGGAGTCAGATCGCATTTGGTATTCTAGCTTCTCCTGCATTCACACTTCATCTGTGTACCATCAGATAAGGTCCTAGAGAAGAACTATTACCCACAATTTAAAAATCTAATAATTGCTCTTAGAGAAAGTTTCTCCATCTTTCGGACAAAGTAGAATACCAGTCAAATCTGCAGCTAGAGGAAAAGATTCATTTGTAAGACTTTGGGGAAGTTTTATCCGTATAAACAGGAAATCTAATTCACTCAGGACCTTTTATTCACTTGGGTTCAGCCAAATGCAGCCATAAATAATGCAAGTGGCAGCAGTGAATCAACAACTTGCCTAGGAGGTAATAAATCAGTTGTAAGCTAGACAAAGCTGGTATCACCTTTACCTGCCTCCTAAGGTATGTATTTCCCAACATAGGAAGGATATCAGGAACCTGTTAAACATCCTGCATTGTGCTGTACTCTTTTTGATGGTTTCAGACTTGGTAAGCACCCCTAACAGTCTTGACAAAGTTATGCTCGCTTGAAAGGAGATTGAGCCATTTTCTCCTCCTATATTTTAAAAATAAGCTAACTCTTTTTCATAGCAGCTAAGGGTTTCTCACTGTATTAACATCCAACATAACACAGAATTCAATATATTTGTGCCCTGCTTTTGTCATCCAGGCAGAGCCTTTCCAAGCAGTGTGGAGATCCATTAATGATAGACTTGAGAGTCTACCCAGTCCAGCTTGGCTCCTGAAGCGTGTTGTTATTAAATACATAATATAGTTAATGTATGTAGTTAAGAATTAAAAAAATATATATTTTTTTTTTCATTAAATCATAAAAAAGAAGAGGGCATGGGACTATCAGGTAAGATGTTGCTTGAATCTTCCTTTGTCGTACTACTGAGGCAGATGCTTAAGGTAAGGTTTAAGTGATCAGCTGAACTTAGGCCTCCCACCCCCAGTACAAAGATGTACACCTTATATTAAACCTGAAGCAGTTTTTTGTAAATCAAGATGAGAGGTTTGGTATCAGATTCTGCAAATGCTTTCCACTGGTACAGATGTCTCAATTTCAGCGGGAGTTCTGCGCACAGATTTAAATGCATGTGCTGATATTGCCAGATTGGTGCTTACTTTTGAATTTGAGATAAATGAATTCAAATTCTAAATCTTCTCATTGGTCTGAATCAAGAATATGTTGTGGATGGGATTCTGCTGAGTATTTTTAAATTGTCAAATGCATATTATACACTGACTTGTCTGCAGCGAGTTAAATGCTACTTTTCGTTTACTTTGACCTTCCTCTCATTTAAAACCACAGGTTAGTTTTGGCAAGTGTTAATAGCTATTAAATGATTGGTAATCTGTTTTTAATATGATCCTAGTTCAAGTTCAATATGAATAAACACATGGCTTAAATGAAACCTGATGTCTTCCTGCTTCATGCAGGGAAGTGCTGCAAACCACAGGGTAGAGATTGAGAGATTTACACAACAGCAAGCATTAAAATACAAAAAGAATGGACATCAACCATTTTCTCTTCATTTGTTGATGGTTCCCTTGGAGCTGAAGCAGGCAGCCAGCAGCTAGCTGAGCTGATCGTGCACATAGTAAAAGTTAGTCTACAACAGAAATTGCATAGAGTTAGAACACGTCAGTATTTACTATCAGTGTTTCCAGGCATGATGATTTTTCTGAAGTTTCATTTCCTCACATCATACGACATCATGAAATTACTATAAGATATTATTAATTATTTCCCCGTTTTCAATGCTGTTTAATTCTTATGCCTTGGAGAAACACTAGATAGTTTCAGAGAATAAGTTGATATTAGGCTTATCAGCCAAACTGCCAGTCATCAGAAAAGTAACCTAAATTATCTTGAAAAAAACACATTTCCATTCTATGCAAGCACTGTTGGAAGTTGGACTCCACCTTCTTTAGCAGTTGTTATCAGCACTGGTGGTTCAACCCACTTTCTGAAATGGGTCAGGAGCCTGGTTATCATTGGCCTGCATGGAAGTTTTGCATGCATTTATTGTCTCAGGGATTACCAATGGCTATTAGATACAACAATTTCTTCTCTCCTAAAATGGCAGTAGTTTTGAAGCAAAACATTCGCTTTTCACATAGTTGTCACATTTCCTTAAAAAAATACTTTTTTACAGTGATAATAACAGTGGATAGAAGATGAGATTTTTGGACCAGGTTTTTCACAAGCCCATGCAGGAAAAAAAAAAAGAGGCTGGATTTGCAATTTGACTTTGTGATGTACTTCTACAACAGTGGAGGGGTCTGTGTTGGAGCCCAGTATAAATGCCAGCTTTGATGCCTGCAGATCCAACTGCCACAGATCAAGTCTGTGTTGCAGGAGAACATTGCACAGCAATTGCATTTAGTGTGCATTGATCTAATTTAATTTGCTCCCATTTAGAGTTTGGTCTTTTTTTAGCTTTTGTTTGAGATTGATTTCCTTAATGCCTTGCCACTCTGACCATTACCTTATAAAAATAGTAAGCAGAAATAAGTACAGCATTAGAGCAATCCAGATTAGGCATGTCCTGTGCTTGGCATGTTGACTTGTAATTGTGTTTCTCTCACCTCCTGCAATTTGTGACCTGCTCTGAACTCTTGCCAAGTTATTCATAACTGCCTGCACTGCTGCAGTGAGGCCAGCACACAGACTGCCTCGCTTGCCCAATGCTGTAGCCTTTGCCAGTTTTGCAGCAGCACTGATTCATTGGCACTACACTGGCTCCTCGCACCTCCCCTTGGGCAGCCCTTTCCATTGGCAAGCCCATACTCTACCTCAGAAGAGTATTTCTGCTTGAAGTCAGAGGTTGTGTCTTAAAATACAGGAGAGGAGGGGAGGAGAAAATCAATGTGTCATCTACAGATGAGGCAAAAAGGAGAAATGGGAAATCCTTTATCTGGGTAAGATCTAGATCTTTTTTTTCCAGAGATTTCTTGTACATATGCTAACAAGTTCTGGCTGGTGAAGAGACTTCTAAAGCAAGCAGGAATGAAGCAAGATTAAATAGTGCATTGCATTGGGAAATTTGTTACAGACAGGAAATGGAGTTGGGACCATTACTGGGCTCTGCTCTAGCCCAGGGAGGATATGTAGCACCATCCTCTGACGTTTGTCAAACTGGGAAAAGGACAAAGCTGTGTGTGTGACTGCTGGGGCCTCTGACTTGGCCTTGTGTCATCTTCTGCAGAAATTACCCTCCACTGTCATTTTGTTGTATCACATGGTGATGTTGAGCAGAGGGTCAGGATGGGTGTTGGTGCAAATCCTGAAGTTCAGGATGTGTGCGTCATTTCTCGAATGCTCTGGGAAGCTGCAAGCATATCTACCAAGACCCAATCTCAAAAGGAGATTGCTACAGTGGTCCCTTTACTATCTGTTAGCTTCCCAGCTCAATTATTTTAAAAACTGACTTTTAAAGTATTTCCTTCTAGAGAATGAATTTATCAGAAGTGAAAGTGTGACTCTATTTGCTCCGTTTAACAACCCTGCAAACATCTTCTGAGAGGGACTAGGCTGCTGGTGGGACCACTGGAAAAGGGGTAACGGCTTTAAGTTGCACCAGAGGAGGCTGAAGTTGGGTATTAGGAAAAATTTATTCTCGGAGTGGTGAGGTGTTGGCGCAGGCTCCCCAGAGAGGTGGTGGAGTCAGTGTTCCTGGAGGTGTTTGAGGGATGTGGTCAGAGGGGTATGAGTGGGGATAGATTGGTGGTTGGACTAGATCTTAGATGTCTTTTCCAACCTTAATGATTCCACGATTCTAAAGAAAGGACAGAGGTAGACAGGGCTGTGCGACTGCCTTCAACACGGACCTGGCTGAAGGAGCTCTGGATGATGCCATTGCGTACAGAAATAGCAGCCAGAGGCACGTGTCTGATTTAACTCCTTGGGACAGTTTTTCTTCCATTAATGAGGGATTTGATGCTTGTACATAGCTTCAGACATAAATGGTCAGCTCGATCCAGCTTACGCTACTTGCCTGGAAGATGCTGGGCAAGCCCAATCCTCTCAGGCCGTGGGAACAGCGGGAGGATCGCGGCAGACAAGGCGCTGCAGCATCGCTCACCCTCCCCTCGCTCCCCCTTGGCCCTCCCTCCACACCGCCGGGCTGCGCTCCGCCCAGAGTCGCCGGGGCGAGGTCTGCACCGCTCCGCCTCCGGCGCTCCGCCCTCCGCCGGCCCCGCAGCCGCTGGAGAGCGGCGTCTGCCAGAGGCAGCAGCGCGGTGCGGCCAGAGTGCCGGCGGACGCCTGCGGGTAGGTCTGGGGGCTGCGTGTACGTGTGCCGTTGTGGTACGGGTGGGACTCGGTGCTGCGGCAGGTGGGGGCTGGAGGTGAGACCCAGATATTTGTGAAAACAAACAGAAAGTGTTGATGGATCAGGGGCTGGAGTCCCATCAGAGAGGAATGCTTGCTGAAAACCTGGAAGTTTCTTTTCACGAGCTTGTTTAACTGGTGGTGAAGGCAGGAAGGAATTGTGCATGGATTACGTTGCCAGTTTATGCTATGTGTCATCTTAGATTTTAGAGCTGACGGTACCAAGCAGGTGGGTTCTTCCAGTTGCATTTTACTACCTGGGCTCTTCGGTTTTGATGTTCCCTTTGGAAAAGTTGCTACCAGGCTTCATGCTTAAAACTCAGTAGAACTGGTGTCCTCTGATCAGCTGCGAAAGAGTTCTGTGGCATTCGGAGCTGAAGATGCTTGTCTCTGCTGATGGCAGGGATGCTTTGTGGCTCTCAACTTTCCGGAGCACCAAGCGCTAGGTGTCGCAGAGAGGAGAAGCATAATAAGCACCACATGGTTCTCGTGCTGCAGAGCCTTTCTTTCTGAATTGAAGGGCTTTAAAGTTTTTTTTTCTTTTTTTTCTGAGGGGGTGGGGTGGGGTCATAGAGTCCTTACAGTTGAAAAGGGCCTTAGCAAGATCATTTAGTCCAATCGAACCATCATGAGTTTGCAGTCAGTTTGTGCTGCAGTGCTGGAGCAGTGTTCATTTGAGTTGTTCTGATTTTAACAGAGTCATCACGGGTAGAAAATGTGGTAGGAGTTCTGTGCAATGACTTACAAACAGATGAGTTTGTGGTAGCACAGTCTTGGCGTGGGTGTGTTCTTCCCACTACATCCCTGTTCATTCTGTAGAGCTCCTTTCATTTGTTGTGATCGTTCTTCCCCATTTGCAGAGATTAGTGTCAGAGCTTCAGCTCTGAGCTGTCAGAGGAGATTTAAAGTACAGTCTTGACAAGACAGCCATCGGCTTCTGGAGGTAAAGATGATGATCTAAGCTGTTTATTTGTATCTTCATGCAGTGTTCTTAAATGAAAAACTAATTCTGTCTAACTCAGCATGTTTCTATTTTCTTCACTCTACTGTTTTTTTGCTGTTCATATGGACAGTATAGAAAAAATGTTCTCTGCTGGAATGGAGCAGATGTGTTTCAGTGACAGAGACAGAACTTTCATCTGTTCCTGCTTCAGAATCCTTTCCAAAATGTTGGCGGGTATGCAGGTGTACTCTGCATGCACTGACGTGCATTCTTTGCTTGGTGTGGTTTTGTGGGACTGAGCCACAGCACCTAAAAAACACTTGGCTACAAAATGACCTTGCTAACAGAAGTTCCAGAGCGCATTTTGCAGCTGCAGTTGAGAAAATCTGTTGTTTGGTGGGCATGGTGATGATGGGTTGACAGTTGGACTAAATGATCTTGGAGGTCTTTTCCAACCTTAATGATTCTGTGAATCTCTCAATTAGGAAATATTTCTTCTCCAAAGATATGGTAAAGTATTCGCACAGGCTGCCCGGGGAAGCCATATAGTCGCTGTCCGTGGAGCTGTTCAAAAGCCTGGAGATGTGGCAATGAGGGACATGACATGGTGGGGATAGGTTGGTGGTTGGACTAGATGATCTTAGAGGTCTTTTCCACTCTTAATGATTCTACGATTGACAACCAGGAGGCCAAGACTATTTCCAGCCAAAAGCTAATGTTAATTTCTCCTCTATTACAGCTGCTGTGAGAGAAAAAAAGCATTAAAGAATCCAAATCCCTACTTCTAGAAACATGTGTAGGTTGTGCTTAATGTGCTGATGGGACCATGGAAACAATAGAGCTCAGTTTCCCTAGGTGGCTCTGAAATAGCAGAATGTGACTCAGATCCACGTGCTTAGAATACTTTGGTTTTGATTCATTGAAACACATCTTCTCTCCACAGTAAAATGTTCCCTGTGTCACCTGCCCCTCCCATGGGGCTAGGTGTTCTGCTTATACCTTGTCGCATTTGACAATAGGGCCAGAAATACCAGGTCATATACCGATGGAGAGAGGAGCCTGGGATGTTGTGAGTTGGCATCATTCCGTGCATTGAGGTGTTGAGATTCATAACCAATAAGACAGAGGATAAATATGCTTGAATCAGAGTGGAATATTTTTGGAGATAATTGCTCTCGCCAGGTACCAGGCCAGGTGCTTTCTGCTTGAAAGCAACAAGCTGACCTGACTGTACCTGCCCATCAGAGCTGTGAGTTGATCTTCCCTTATACATCCTTCAGAGATTGTAATGCTCTTTACTAGTGTTTATGAACATCCTTTCACAACACAAGCTGGTGTGTGTTTGCTAAATGCCATATCTATCGTGTGTTGATCTGAAAGGTGCAGACCTTTCCAAGGCAAAGTAGCAGGTTGGTTGCAGAGACCTAGGATCCTCCTTCCACTGAGACCCATTGCTGCTCTAGAAATCTCTGATTGATATCCAGCTAAGATAAAGAGGTATCAGGCAAGTACCACTGGCTTGATGAAGAACTGTGTTTGCTCTTAACTACCAGAATAGGACCACCCTTTTTATCTTAAGCCTACATTTATTTTGCTTGTTTGTCTTTGTAACCTGCAGAAACTGTATGCAGATTTCTTCAACCAACTGTAGGTCTGTTACTGCTGGTAAAAATTCTGTAGCGTTCATGGAAACACCAGTTTTCACTAAATGCAAGACCAGAGATTACTTGAATCTCTTATCTCAAACCAGCATCCAAGTGGAAAAGTGATGCTTGATGATGAGGTTTTAGGTAGAACCAGTTAAATAAACTTAAATGCGTACTGTTATTTAACACGATTTGAGCTTGTTGTAAAATTACAACCTGTATGTCTGTTCTAATTATGAAAGAGGATGATGTTCTCTTCTTAGGCATGCTGTAGGTTTTGCCGTAAGACCAAGCATGGATGTCTGCAAACAGCTTTTGAATTCAAAATATGTCATGGTGATGGGTTGGACTTGATGATCTTAGTAGACTTTTTGAACCTTAATGATACCATTGTTCTGTGATGTTTTGATGAGGTTGAGGGAGGAACCATGTCAAGAGAGCTTCATGCTCATGGATAGGACCATGCTCCTTGGCATTAATGTGGTGTGATGCACCTTCTGTGCCCTTTTGAAAAAAGATCTTGGAACTTAATGAAAGGAGGTAACCCCACACTAATCCCTCGCTGTCAAGGAGAGGAATGTGGTAATGAAAAACTGAGGGACTCTAGTAAAGCCACGTGAGGGGTTTTTAGTAGAGTCAGGAGATCCAGGCTCTCAGCTGCCATGTCTGGGCACTGAGATGATGCTTTTTGTGGTTGACTGTGGACACATGTGTAAACAGTTAGGAAGCTCATTATCACTGTGAGCTGGTTCAGATCCACTCTTTACCACTGATCCTTGCAGATAAAAGTCTGGTTTTTTTTGGCCTCAGCATCTGAAGTGGGTTAGGCTTATGGAGGCTCATTGCATAAAATGGATTGTATCTTTCAAGGCTGTTGGGAAAGCCACTCCCAACTCCATCAGCAGCATCAATTTTCTGTTTTTTTTCACTTACATGAGGAACAGAGCAGAGGCTGAGTTGGAAGCTTGTGGGAGGCACAAGGCACGGTATGGAAATGATGGAGAGTTGGAGCTCTGATTCACTGGTGGGGATGGCATAACATGGATGGCATCAGCTCCCAGCTGGCCACCCCACCCCACTCTCCATTCCTTGACAGCTGAGCCACTCTGAATCACCTGCTGAATCACTGTTTCCAATGTGATGTTTTGAAGGAAATCATCACTGCTGTTGGTTTGCCTTAAAACTCCTGACTGCAAGCTGCACGAGTTCATCAGCTGATGGGGAGAGCTCAGCTGATGGATAGCTGCTCCGACCCATAGAACTGTAGGGAACTGGTGGAAGGAGCTTGACGGAGCTGGTGTGCAGCTGCCTGCATGCAGAGGTGGGATTCATGGGTGAGCTTCTTCTCCTTAGTGTTTAGATCTTGACAACTGTAATATTCAGTAATCCAAATAGAACATATGGCAATACTCTTCTATATGTCTCTGGGTGCAATTAATGTGCCTCTGAAAACCTCACTCAGCTTCAGTAAGTAAAAGGAAGCAGGAATAGCATGCTTGCGTTTTCTTTGCATTAAGTATGCTTGTGCTCTTATTTCAAAGCTCTGAATTTTGCCATCAGCATTTTCAGCTGATTTCTTAATGCTCTCTGTTGGACAGCCAATAAACTGTCTGTTTTGCTTGATGATATGTGACTGAATTAAATATAACTGAGGCATACTCAGCTTGTGCGTTGGTTTGGTTTTAAAGAAAGTGCTTGAAGCAAAATCCATTAATGATTTTTTTCTGAAGGAAATACATCCTAGGACATTTAAAAAAAAAAAAAGTGTTTTTTTTATAACATGATCCTAGCATTGGTTGTGTACTGAAACTTCTTTAAGTCCAGCTATCTGCTCATAAATTTGGGTAGGAAGGAGTAGCTTCGTGTGTTGTCTGTTGCTAAAGATGGGTGGTATTTCATGGCGTGCTTTGGCTGATCTGATGCCTTTGCATGTGCTTTTCCATTTAATTCAGTCTGTGAATCACCTGAGCTTTACAGAATCACCATGGAGTGTGCAGTGGACTGTTCTAGACTCTTTAGAGGCTTGTGACATATAGTTCCTGCTGTGCAAATCCATCGTACTGCTGATAACAGATGCTTGGGTGGCTCGTGTTTTAAATCTCTCCTCTGACTCAGGAAAAAAAGCAGAATGTGGGGTTATCAAAGGGATTTACAGATTGAAACAAGCACGTTAATGGAAGAATTGGTTTTGTCATGAGCTAAAATTGAAGAAAAATGTTAAAAGGGCTCTCATTGCTTTTTCTGCCCTATGAAAGCAGAGTATGGGTAGAGAGTGGAAGGGGGGCTGGTCCTTGAGGTGTGGACCTTCAGCACGTCAGCATCAGGATGAGCTTCTTGGTTATCTTCTATTTTCTGTCCTTGCAGACTGAGAAATTCAAAGGTTTAATGCTCCTAGGATCCTGGAACTTCAGTTTCGAGTGACTCAGGCTCTGCCTGGTTACTGTGCCAATGTTCTCATACATGAGCTATTGGTCAGCAGCAGTGCATCTGACCTTCCCACATATCAGCTGGCTCTATTTTTAAAAAGAATGAAGAAAGCATTCCTTTCCGCATTCAGGAGAAAAATGCCTTTTATTGCAATCCACTTCCTGGTCTGTTTTTTTTTTTTGCTTGCTGATGTTTTTCATTTGCAGCCTATTGTTGCCTGGGCAGTTATTTTGAGAGCTTTACAAAATTGTTCGCCTTCTGCAGTTTCAGTGAAGATGAAGAAAGGGGTCAAAGCTCAATCTGGTTTCTTCTGCATCCTCTCTGCCTACAAGATACAGCTAATTAGAAATGTTTCTGAAATATTTCTTGAGAGAAAAACAATGTAGGATCTGTAAGTTGAAGTCAGAATTATACGACAAACCAAAGATTCATCAGGGAAGAACTTCAGGAAACAAAGTTTGAGCAAGAACTGTTCCTTGGTGGTTTCTGTGAGTAAGGTATATGAAATGCTGATCAAGGAGTTGTCAGAGTTCTTATCTTTGTAACAGTTTGAGCTGTAGGATTTCACTTCACCTTTCAGATGCTTTGTAAACAGAGCAAACACGCCCAGGATCTATGGAATGCAAAGCGTAGTCTCTGTGTGTGGTATGCTTTGTTCTGGGGAGTCTGGAGTCAGTGCATAAAAAGCAGCACAATTTTCACCAACATTTTAGAACTACTTAGGACTGAATGTTGTTGCTGAACTCCTAAATCATACTTCATTCCTATACCTTGCAGCAAGCCTCATTCCTTCTTGCTTGTGCTTTCTCGTCTTAGTGAAGACTGTTAAGATTCATCATCCCTTGCCGTAGCCCAAGTTTGTAACGGCCTCCTTTAAGAACACTTGGGGAAGTGTAATCCTTCTTATGTGTGGTTTGGGGTTTCTGACGTGTATGGCAAAGCAGCTCTTGGGGATGTGATTGCATGTTTGAAGTTTGCACTGTGTGTATAAGGAGGTGTGCTTCAATCACATAACAAATGCTGTTCGAAGTCAGAGTGATCTTTACTTACCTTAATGCCCAAGATCTCATGTTCTCTGTAATGATATCAGCTGTGGAAACAAAAGTTTTATTTCTCTTTCCACAATCCATGGTTACTGACTGCTCTCTGTCACAGAAGAGCATTGCTTAGCCAGGAAATTATTCCACTGCTCTTTCCTTCAAGTCAGATCAAGTTGGAATTTAATAACAACTTTAAAAGACAACACTTGTTTCCTTTTTAAAAAAAGAGGTGAAAAATAAGTGTTTTGCATGTTAGAAATAGACAAATGCTGTCTCTAGTAAAAAGTTCCCATTTTAACTCTCAGGATGTTTTTCATTCAAATAATCTTTTCTTGCTGATTGTCTAATTGCTGCTTGTCAAATAGTGCACTGTTGTGGTTTACTAATCTTTTCAGGTACTAAGATATGTCTGCTGCATATGCCAAGACTTTGTGGACCAGATTCTGTGCTCTGACTGTTATTTCCACTCAAACTACTCTGAGGGCAGAGTTGGTGCTATGGATTTAGCTCCTGAGCTTCTTAGAATTAAGCAATGCTGCTTTGTATCTTCACCTCCCTTTGAGAGACAGCAAAAGGGTCTGGGTACTTGACGAACCCTGCTGGACAACCACATGTGTTGTATGAATCATCCTGTTGGCTGTGCTATATTTCTCTCTGTCACACTTTGATATCATCCCTTTTCATCACGTGGAGAACGTATCCTGGCTCTTGTTCACTTACAAGTGAAATGCTCAGAGCCCAAATCTGGGGCATACAGAACATCTCTTCCCTTGTGCAGCCTGGCATCTCACTGAAACAGAACTGAGCCGTCTCCATCAAGTAGCTTCCAGAAATAGACAGCAAACAAGTAAGCCAATATGTGCCTTGCAGGGCCATCTTTTTGGAATTTTATTTTAGTGTTATGAATCAGGATATCTATAAATGACGTCAGGATATTTTTCTTTTCTCTTGATCCAGGCCCTAGGAGGCTCTCTGTGCCTATATGTGCAGTGTAGTTTTTTTCTGGAAAAAAGATCTGTATAGTTCTAGGAGTAATTGTACTAAGAGCTAGAGGACTGCAAGCTTCAAAAAGATCTCCTCCCTTCTGGAGGAGTTAGTTATTAGAATTAGGCACTGCCTACTGATTTTTATGCAGAAAATCTGGTATTTTAATGAGGAGTCATGTATACTGGGCATGTGGATAAAAAGTTAGAGAAAACATTTCTGTGATTCTCGCTTGTTTGGGTTTTACCATGGTGGAAATTAGTGATGTGGTGGAAATGGTGGCTTTTCCCCAACCTCTTTATCACTTCAGCCTTTGATGAAGTCAGATACTACCTAACGCTTTGCATGTTGGTGATGATTATATAAAATCATACAACCACAGAATCATTTGAGTTGGAAGGGACACTTAAAGGCCACCTAGCCCATCTCCTCTGTAATGGACAGGGACTCCTACAGCTCCATCAGGTGCTCAGAGCTCATCCAGCCTGACCTTGAGTGTCTCTAGGGATGGGGCTTTGACCACCTCTCTGGGCAGCCTGTTTCAGTGCCCTGCCACCATTTCTTCCTTATCCAATCTAAATCTCCCCTTTTTTAGTTTGAAACTACTTCCCCTTGTCTTATCACAACAGACCCTTCTGAAGAGTCCCTTTCCTAGTCAGTCCTGCACCTTGCACTCTTACACTGTAGCGTGTGTATTTCCTTTATATTTCCTTCCTATGATTTACTTCTCCCCAGTTCATCAGGCTGGCAGGAACTGAATTCCCTGGCTGAACAGCTGCACACAGTGACTAATGTGACTTTTCAGACACACTCTCCAATTTTGATGCAAATCTTTGTTGGCATCTTCAAAGTGGATTAGTACGGGTCATGCAGGGCAGGAGCTCTGCTCCCATCCCTCTCTCTGTCCTTGCAGCAGAGTTTGGCTTTCCCTTATTGTTTACTCACTGAATCCCTAAGTCTCGTGCTGCTCTGAATGCCTCAGTTGTGCAGCCACGCTGCCAGCAGCAGGAAAGCTTTGGCTCTCAGGTCTCCAGGAATCCAGCTAATAACTTAATAGCTTCTCGTCCCTACTCAGCTCTCTCTGCAAAGTGCTTTGTTGTGAGCTGGGAGTGCACAGATGGCAGAGTGCTGCTTATCTCCAGGCTGTCACATTGGGGTTATTCTCAGAATTGGGTGCCTTTACAGAGTGAGTTTTGCTGAGGTCTGCGGCTTTAGAGAACCTTTTCCACAAATAGGATTTGGTACAATGGAGAGAAAAGCAACAGCATCTGCACTCGCAATGGCTTGGGGGCACTACAGCTTTTTTCAGATACTCTCTGTAGGAATTATCTCTACTGCTGTGCAATTGACCCAGGTTGTGATACTGTTTCTTGTTCTGCTTTGTTTTACTTTTTTTAGAATGATCCCATCTTTTGAGTGTAGAACACCATCACACCTTCTGATAATTCTCTCTTCTGTGTGTGTCTCTCTCCAGGAAAGGATGCCACAGACACCTCCCTTTGCAGCAATGTTTGACAGCAGCGGCTACAACAGGAATCTGTATCAGTCAAAAGAGGATGGCTGTGGAGGACTCTATTACCACGATAACAACCTCTTGTCAGGGTCTCTGGAAGCTCTGATCCAGCACTTAGTGCCCAGTGTAGATTATTATCCTGATGTAAGTATGAGATGTTGCACTGGAACTGCGTTGTTCAGAATCAACAGAAACTGGACATGAGAGCAACTGTCATTTGAGAGCCTTTGGCCTGTCCAGAGGCATGTGTGCCTTGAGGTTTTTTAATATATCTTTTCTAAAAGAAGAATGATACCAAAAACTCTTGAGGACAGGATGGCTAAGGGATGAACTATGTCACTTTTTGTTGAAAATCTCTGGCTGAAGACATAACTCTGCTTGATTTCATAGATAAATTTACAGTTCCAAGACAGGACCCTTACAGCTCCAACACAGAACTGTCCTTAAGCTCTTGGTTATCCACTAATGCTCAGTGTAAAATATAAAAATGAAGCTATTTATGTACCAATTAGTCAAACGTTATATGTTTCAAGCTCTGAGAACTGGAACGTTGTAAGTTTTGCGGTGGGTGTCATAAATACTAAACTACCAGCAGCATGGGAGTGGATTGAATAATTCAAATATACGTCTCACAGTGAGTTCAAGTAATTATATGTGGAAATCCGAGGCAAAATAAAGAACCTTTTCTTCTAGCCCCAGAACGATGAGTTACTATTTGTTCTGTAAAATTAAACTTTGTATGAATTGCTTTATCTAGAGAAGCACGGAAACAAACAATATCTGTGTAGATAGTCAATGTAGATTGGACCTGCAGCATTAATTTTATTCTCTTGTTGGACTAGAAAGAGTTATGCCATAGGGCACTGGCTCTTGCAGAGGTGTACTGTAGAGCAAGGGAGATGAGCTGAGGTTCTGGGTAATTTCAAGTACTAGTCTTGTAAGAACACTGTGTACAAAAGCATAGCTAAACCAGCCCAGTCCTGCCTTGTTTTGGTTTAATCTTACCTAATTTGGCTCAAGCGTGATGGTGCAGCACTGAGTCTGGAGCAATGACAAGTGTTCAATTAAGTGATTATTGCTGTAGTAATAGCACTCGGTACAGCCAAATGCAGTTTTGTTCTGCAGATACTAAAATGATGTGTCAGGAGCAGATTTTGAGAAAATGTGAAATGGTGGTGATTTACCCCTTAATCTGTCTTTCTCTTGTTTCCAGAGAACATACATCTTCACCTTCCTTCTCAGTTCACGCTTGTTCATGCATCCCTATGAGCTTATGGCCAAAGTTTGCCACCTGTGCATTGAGCAACAGAGACTAAGTGAGCCTGGCCAGGACAAGGTAATAATCACTCACTCTGAGAATCTGACCTTTAGTCACTAACATGTGTGGGAAATCTCCTCTTTGCTCAGACCATCCTGTGCATTGCTGCTGCTACACTTTTCATTTTACCAATGCAAGGGACAGAAGTAATAGTGATGGTTGTTAATGGCACATTCTGCAATGTTTGCTTTTGTGTTTCAGTATTCCAGATGTATTAATGTGTAGTATCAAAATGTTGGAAAGATGTAACGATGAATTAAGCACATGAATGGGGGTTTCACTGACGTTTGCGTTCTTGTTTCAGTCTTCGTGGAGTGGCTTAGCTTGCTGGCCACTCACTCACATGGGAATGCATTTTTTTCTTTCTGTGCATTCATATAATGTATAGTGAAAAGGAAACAGAATGTGGATGTTGTAATAGAGCCTTGCTGGCAGAAAATCACACAAATTAAGACACTTGAATCCTTGCCCCAGTTTTTCCCTGTGATGTACTGTACATACATACATAAGCAGTGAATGATGGTTACCGCTTTGATAGTTGATAATCATAAATTACGGAACCACTAATGTATGTCTTGCTCTGTGACATTCTAATAGTGAAGGGAAAGCTTATGGATATAGATATTCTAAGATTTTCCAGTAACCTGGGACCTAATTTCCAGCCCATTTGAGCTTTTCATTGGCCTTAATGGGTATTGACTCTGGCCTGTAATCCAATGAAGATTTAAATTAAGCTTAAAAAATTAACTGACCTTCATACCCTTGTGCTCTGTTGTATTTTGCAGAAAGGAATTCTATTTCTTTTGGGTTAGCTGTGTTGTGCATTGCCTTTCCTCATAATGCTTCTCCTTTGTATTTTCAACTAGAACCGAATACGAAAAATTGCTCCCAAAATCCTGCAGCTCTTGACAGAATGGACAGAGACGTTTCCTTATGATTTTCGGGATGAAAGAATGATGAGAAACTTAAAGGAGTTGGCGCAAAGAATAACCAGTGGTGATGAGGTAAGTTACCTGTGAACAAAGTTATTGGATAAAATGCTTTGATGCTGTGCATTTGTTATTGTTAATAACATGGTATGGCTCTGGGAGATTAAGCTAACTTGTTACGATGGTTTTGAAGGCAAAAAGTGCTTTCCCATACCTAGTCTAAGAAGAAACTTTATAGCAAAAGCAGACCCTCTTCAAAGCAGAGGCAGGGTTCACCCCATCCGTAAAACCGTGAAACAATCACACAGTGTGCAGACAAGCACAACTTTGTGGAGGTTTATATTTTTCATTTTTAATTATTTTGCTTGGAAGAAGCCAGATAAAGTATTAGGAATCTTTGCAGGTAGGGAAATCCCTACCTGTGTGGTGTGAGTAACATTTGCTGGAATCAGGCCTCTGATCTTTATGTCAGTGGAGTACTTATTGCAGTCTTGGGAAAAAAAAAATTTAAAAGAAAAACTGGATCAAGAAGAGTCATCTTGTGTTTAAAGGATTGGATCTGGATTCAGTCTGTTGTATTCCTTCTTCCGAAAGAAGTGCATGAGAAAATCACTTCATCTTTTACTAAGTGCTGGTTCTCAGACCAAAGTAAAGTTTTGTGGAGGTCTTATGAAATACTCTGCTGTTTAATTGATGCTTGTCTTTTAAATACCGAAATAAACTCAAACAAAATTCAAGGTTTATTTTCACTTAGTGGAAAGGCAGTTAACAAGGTTTCGACAAGCATCTCTTGTAGCTGGCACAACTTCAAGATTGCAAAAGACGTTGGAGTGGCGTTTGGAAGAGCTATAAACGCAAAGAGCAATTGCTAAATGGCATCATGTTTCTAGCCTTCTTCAGCTTAATGTTGCATACATAAGCTGTTAAATAATGATATGAACAAGGCACCAAACAACCTGTTAACAAGCTTCAATAGGTAAGCTCTACTGGGAGGAGTTGTGCAGCCAAAGCCTGAAAAGACCTTGAGAGACTATAAATAAGGGTGGAAAAGAACAAACATAAAGATATTTGGAAACTAAGGTACATTTTTGTATCTGAAATTCTGTATGTGAAAGAGAGGAGGAACAAAAGAAGAGAGGTAAGGGGGCTGAGATGCAGTATGAAGTATAAATGAAAAAGAGCAAACACAAGTTTAGAGTTGCTACAAGATATCTCTAAAGGGGACTTTGGATTGTGGACAGAACAGGTTTGCTTTTGCCATGGAGGCACCTTTCCCATAGTGTTGCTTGGTTTGCTGATATTCTTTTAATAGGAAGATAAGAAACTGCTGTTCAGATTGAGGAGAAGCAGTAAGATGGAAAATCATCTACTGAAAAGAAAAACAGAAGCTGGACAAGCTATTAGAAAATGATCCGTAGGCAGCAGTCTTACTCTGACAGGGAGCTGCAACTTTCCCTAGCTTCCAGGCTGCATGTCCATGTGACTTCAAGTTTTCCCTTAGAACAATAAAGGGAAAACAAGCATTGCAGTAAATTGACTTGCATTATTGTGAACTGCGTGTAACAGCAAATGGCAACTTCCTTGGTCCTGCTTTTCTGCAGATTGCTTGGATTTGTTGTTGTGAGTCATTAATTTGAAACAGCCTGTTCCAGTTCACCTGCATTTTACTCGTAGCCTCCTATTCCACTTCCTGAATTATTGTGCTCCACTGCTAAGAGCTATCACTGAGAATCCAGCTAAAACCATTCACCGTATGAAGATATTGTTCCACCAAGAAAATCTATAGGATATTGAAACGTTATTATTGATTTCTTAATATGTTTTTTTAAATCTCTATATTTCATGCCATTGCTGCCAGTTTTCTTCTCACTGTCCCGAGTGGTCATGCATGTGAAATATTTCCAGATATTGTTCTAGTTCCTTTTATTGCTTAACTGACCTTTGTTTCAAGTTAGGCCTTATGGAGCTTTTCACATCAGTTGCCTGATCCTTGTCTCCAGTTGCCTGATCAGTTCCATGAAAATGCTGCTCAGTGTCTTTTTCTGTAAAAAACACTCGATGGGTAGATGCAAAGCCACAGCAAAGCCACTCCTGTGCTGTTCAGCTCTCAGGAGTTTTAAAATATGACTAAATATCTAGTCATATTTTAACTAACTAAACTAGTATTGTTTCTTCTATCAACAGGTACAAGACTTGTTAGGTATGGTGCAAATGGAAAGCGGTGCATTTTAAAAAAAGAACTTAAAATTAAATAAAATAGACTTGAGTTTAGGATTATCATAATTAAATCTCCCTAATTTCAAACTCTTGTTGCTGCAGCAATGTAGGATCTAAGAGACAAGTTAGTCAGAAGGTGTCCAAATAAACTGGAAGGTAAACTTGTTTAAGTATCATCTACCAGGAAAGATGAGTGTGTAATGTTTTGGGTTCAATTAAGAGTTTAAGGAACAGGATACTGCAGGCTAAGAGCTCAAGTTGCCTTGTTTTTGCGTGGTCATGCAACACAAGAATTCAGGTAGTTCAGCTTCACGAATTCACCAGTTTTCTCCCTAGTTTGGTTATCAGTTCTGGGTTGACGTAAACCACAAATTCACATGAGGTTTATTGGTTTTGTTTGAAGATTAGCCCACTGATTGTCAGGTGGTTTTCACAACAAGCCAATGTTCATCTGAAGAGTTTCAGATGCATTTTTGGTCTCAGTCACCAGCTGATCAAGAACACACTTCATAAAGTTCTCTTACATCACACTTCAGAAAAATGGGAAAGGAAAAAGGCCAGTGAAGCACACTTGTCTGTAGACAATAAAAACACATAGAGACCAGAATGCAATTACTTACCACAGTACAATCCAAATTCAACCTTGGTTGAATACCACTGACCTCAAGAATGAATTTGACCCAAAATAATGCTGTTTATTTGGTTAAATTTGGACATACTTATAGCAGCTTTGGAGAGAAGGTTGAATTCATTAGAATATGGGAAAAGTTCATGTGTTTGATTGCACAGTATTTTGCTGCTAGTAGGTTTTGGATGCTCATTTTTTCAACTACTTATATTTTCCATCAATAGCTGTAGGCTGGTGTCTGGAATTTGGAAGAGGGGCCTTTGGGGGTCTGTTAAAGAGCTTTGCATCAGCATCAATCTGCTTTGATGTCATACAGACTTTAATACTGTCCTCTTCCATCTTGAGAACGTCTTTTGATTGTTTCATGTCACAGATGTATCGGAAGAACGTCCAGCAGCTCCTCCAGAACCTGCTTCGAAAGCTCGCGACTGTTAGCCAGTATGAAGAAGTACTTGCAAAAATCAATGCAACGTCCACAGATCGCCTCACAATCTTAAAGACCAAGCCACAATCCATCCAGAGGGACATAATCACTGTCTGTAATGATCCCTACACATTAGCTCAGCAGCTGACGCACATAGAGCTTGTGAGTTTTATTTTTTTCCAGTGTGGTTTTATCCTTCTCCTTTTGAAATGCAAGGTAACGGAGGCTCTGACTTGATTGCTTGTGTGCTTTATTTAGGAGAGACTTAATTATATTGGACCAGAAGAGTTTGTTCAGGCATTTGTGCAAAAGGATCCTTTGGATAATGACAAGGTAATTTGGAGATCTGAAGCAGCTCTGAAATGTGACATTTAACATCTTAAATTGAAATGTCTTGTGAACTGCAAGTGAGGACCAGCAGAAGCTGGCTTTAAAGCAAAAATGCTTTAGTATTCATCTTAACAATTTTGTTTCATCAGTGCTTTTTCTTCCTGGAGCACATCTCCAGGTGCTCCAGAACCTAGCAAACAATTTTTTTTTTTTTTTTTATTTAGACGAAGGGAAAACTTAATCCTGTGAATGTTTTCTTCTAGCGACCTTTGTGGTCTACAGCACAAAGTTGAGCTTAACTTTGGCTTTTGCATTACTCACTTTGAACGTCTGTTCTTTTACTAAACTGAAGGTAGAGCAGCCATTTAAAAAAAGCAGACGGAGAGCTCTAGGTCAGCATAACATGAAGGACAAAGATGAATGTTTTTAGGTAACCGCTAGTTTTATCTCTTTGGGTACTGTCATCAAGATTATTTATGCTCCTTAAATTATACAAAAGGGAGTTGGCTAATGCTAGAATTACCATCCAGCCTAAAATTGACCAACAAAATAGGATGACTCATTGGAGCAGGTTGCCCAACAAGGCTGTGGATGCCCCCTCCCTGGAAGCATTCAAGGCCAGACTGGATGGGGCTTGGAGCAACCTGATCTGGAGGGAGGTGTCCATGCCTATAGTAGGGGGTTGGAACTAGATGTTAAATGGAACTAGATCTTAAAGGTCCCTTCCAACCTAAATGATTACACTATTCTATGACTCAAGTTTATATTTTGTTTTTCTGTGAGATGGTATCTCAAAATTACTTTAATTTATTTAATTTAATAGTGAGCAGATACTTACTTACCATTGTTTGCTTTAGTCTATCCTGATTCTTCAAAGCATGCTGGTGGGACTAAGAGCATTCTAATGGCTTCTTGAGTGCCTCACTGGGTCAACAGCTCAAGAAGTGCTACATACCCAGATACTGTCAATTCTGCCTTACTTCTACGTTTTTCAGTTGTTGTTGGCTAATTGAGTTAATCCTGATCACGTTACAGTGTCTTGAGATGGAAAGACAAAAAGCTGAATGGTCCCTCTTGGGTGAATATTGTAGTAAGAACTGATTTTTTTTCCTCTGCAGAGCTGCTACGGAGATCGAAAGAAGAGCCGTAACCTGGAAGCATATGTGGAATGGTTTAACAGGCTCAGTTACCTGGTTGCAACAGAAATCTGTATGGTGAGCAAAGACTACTTCTGCTAAAATGTTTTGTTTAATCATCAGAACTGTGGAATCTTTTTTGCTGTGGTGATGTTATAGTGCATTAGGTCTTCTTGGAATGGGAATGGGTGTAGTTTCTTTTGGGGCTGTGTTAGTGCTGTTTCCTGCTAAGAATCACAAGCACATGTATTTCTTGCAGCCTGTGAAAAAGAAGCACAGAGCAAGAGTGATAGAGTATTTCATTGATGTGGCACGGGAATGTTTTAACATTGGGAACTTTAACTCCTTAATGGCTATTATTTGTAAGTATGCATCCTCAGACATGTTGTCCCTGTTTCAATTTGGGTAAATGAAGTGTGATACTTTTTACAGAAGTCTGCTGCTTAGCGTGCAGTTGGGAGGGGAAGTGGCAGTGAACTGCTAAGTGGTATTGTAGTATTACCTCTGTAAGGAACTATTTACTTTTTAGTGTACATCACAGATAAGTTTCCATTGTAACTCTTAGATTTCCACTTTTTGAACCAGACTTTGGTGCTAAGTTGAAATAGAAACTCCTGTAATATGGAATATTGATGTCTTCCATAGTTTCTACAACACCACAAATATCCAAGTGGCTTGAAAATTCCACACCCCTTTATATCTGATAGGAAACTATTGGTAGTATTTGTTGAAATGGGAAAGCTTCCCAGATACATGGAATTTTCCATTAAATTTGTAAAAGGTAGAATTGAGAGAATTTGGCTTTTTTACTGCATATTCATGTTTAACAAGACGAGGTGAAATAACGTCATAGTATTTTGTTAGAGCTTTTTTTCTGCAAAATATGCTGATCTTTGTTTCCAATGTACTTTCATCACTGGACTTTTAACAAAATAGCAAGTCTGACTTCTGAAAATATGTATTATTGTTAATAGCTCCTTTGTATTAGAAATACTTAACAGTCTTAAATAATCTCTAAATTTCAAAATGCTCAATTTTTCTTATATCCAGCTGGCATGAACATGAGTCCTGTCTCTCGATTAAAGAAAACATGGGCAAAAGTGAAGACTGCCAAATTTGATATTCTTGAGGTAAGTTCAACCAATACTTGGATTCATGACAACTTGGACTGTTGTTAGCGTGCTACTTTCAACTGCTCTGAAGTGAAAATTTGGCTTCATTTTGACAAATCTAATTCAGTATATATTTGCTCTTAATAGTATAGGCAGCAGGAGGCAGGGAGATGACTGTCCTGCTGCACTCAGCTCTGGTGAGATCGCATCTTGAGGGCTGTCTACAGTTTTGGGCCCCTTAGTACAAGAAAGACATTGATACCCTGAAGTGTGTCCAGAGAAGGGCAGTGAAGATGCCGAGGGATCTGGAGCTCAAGTCTTATGAAGAGTGGCTGAGGGAACTGGAATTGTGTAGTCTGGAGAAGACTCAGGAGAGACCTTACCACCCCCTACCAACTACCTGAAGGGAGATTGTGATGAGGTTGGGGTCAGCATCTTCTGGGGTAACTAGTGATAGGACAAATGGCTTCAAGTTGTGTCAAGGGAGGCTCAGGTTGAATATTAGGAAAACATTACTCTCCAAAAGGGTGGTCAGGCACAAACAGGCTGCTGCAGTCACCTTCACTGAAGTTGTTTAAGAAACGTGTTGATGTGGTCTAAGGAACTTGGTTTAATGGGCAACATTGGTGACAGGATTAGATAATCTTTGAGGTCTTTTCCAACCTTAACAATTCTATGATTAATGGAAATTCCAGATAGTGTAATAAGAATCTTTCAGCTGTCCTGTGCCTTTTCAACATGAAAAGAGCAAATGGAAGTAATTGTCTATCTTCTTCCAAATCCCACCTTTTAAATGGCAGTTTCATAATTAAAATAGATAACCTCTTGAAAGGTAGATATATAAGAGAAGGTTGGCGTTGATTCACCTAATGCAGTTTCTCTGAAAATGAAGTTTAGCTGTTGGCAGCTGCTTTGTCCATTCAGAGAAATTGATCTTGATTGCCAATTAATTTCAGGTAGTAGAGACCTTTGGCAAAGATTGTGTAGGGGCAGCAACGTGCAAATTTGTGATATACTCAGGAAATTATTTACAGGTTAATTAGCTTGGTCTATATAGCAATTGTTTAACTCTATAAACAATATAGAGGCAGTGTAATGTTCATGACAGAAGCATGAGGTGTTCATTAGTATCAAGAGATTTGACTTGTGCTCTGACAATGGATTAAAACTTCACAGGAAGCACCTTTACTTCCTGCACCCTTGGGTGGGAGATGGCCTTTTTTTACGTCAAGGGTGACTGCAAAGCTCTTAATCAGCTCTTATTGTCACAGTCCTACTTCATTCGAACATATTATGCAGACTGGGCTCTGCTGGTTAAGAATATGTTTTGTGATCTGTACAGTCATCCTGACCACTACCACATTTAGCTGCCTGATCTTCCTCTGCCATTGCAGCCGAGTCAGCTCTGAGAAATCTGCATATATAGGGAAAGCAGAATATTACTGTTAAGACCCGCTGTTATATTAGTTCATGGCTTTGGTTTTTGAGTTAAAGATGAGCCAACTTCTTGGTGGAGAAGAAAATAAAAGGCCTATGATGCCTGCCTTTGTTTTCCTGCTGCCAACTTGTATTCAATCCCTTCTTGTCCTATGAGTGAATGTTTTTTGTTTTTTTTTAAATCGTGCTCCTCTTCTGATTGAAGGAAGAAATGAAAAGATGCCCCAGTTCTTTAAATGGCTCTACTTTAAAAGCTCTCGCTTTTTGAAACAGTTGCTCAAGTGAAAAGATGTTGTCTGGTGATGACACTGGCTCTCTGAAGCTCATTATTTACATTTCTTCATGCTTTGTAGCATCAGATGGACCCTTCTAGCAATTTTTATAATTACCGGACTGCTCTGCGTGGAGCCACCCAAAGGTCTTTGACAGCTCATAGCAACAGAGAGAAGGTATGTTCACAAATGACTTGACAATGGGTAGAGGTTAAATAAGCTCGTTAAGTTGCATGGTAAGCTTTTCTCTGGGGATTCTGATGTTCAATGGTGCTGATAATTGCAGAAGGAAGAATAAGGAGAAGTGCTGATGAAAATGCTAGAGGACAAACTAGACACAGAAAGAATAATCAGTGGTTTCAAATAGACACAACTGGGCATCTTTCAGTTTTAAATTGCTTTAAAATCTACTAAGGAAAGAAAGACATTCTAAAACTGAAATATAGACAGATCTTGAGTCTAGATTCTTTGGAGTCTCTTTCCTGTACAGTGTTAGATGAGCATTAAATAAACTCTTAGACTTTCTTACTCAAGAAGGTGAGTTGAATCAGTTATTAGTGGGAAACAGGAGTTAAAATCTCCCCTTACTTGTTTCTGGACTTGCTGCAAATTATGCATTAACAGGGGTGGCTTTGTTTCTTTGTTCTTCAAAATAAACTGGCTTTTGAGAAGTAAAGTGGATTTCGTCACACATGAATTGTGGCTATAGCTCTTGTGAAAAGGAGCCACCCATTCTTAGCTGCCACCCATAGAAGCAGTTGTTCATCAGCTACTTTTTTTTTGAGAGTAAAGTGAGTTGTAAGACTTCAGAGAAAGAGCTCGCACAAATCATGAAATGTTTCAGCAAAGTCTTGCTTGGAGGTAGATATGGTGACATTTGTTTTATTCCCAGTTGCTACAAGGATGTCCAGCTATGCAAATTTTTGTGTGCGAATTAAAATAGTCATTTGAAGGACATAAGAATGTTACGATGTTCTCCAAAGACAAATAGTTCTATTTGTTCAGTTGTGCTCTGTGCTTGAGCCAGTCAGTGCCAAGACTTGCTTGAACTCAGGGAAGTGTAGTTCGAAAGTCACTTACTGTTTTCCTAAGCACATCTCATAGCCGCAGTGAGCAAACAGTCAAGTGCCAACAAGTGCTTCAGTTCTGACCTTGAGAGAACCGCATGCCAAGAAAACTTCAAGATAATGGAAGCAGTTTGGTACAAAGCCGGAAAGGACGCTACATGGACTAGCTTACCATCCAAGGGAGAACTTTCATAGATGAACTTTATGCATTATAAAATGTAGCGCATGCAGAATTTTTGTTCAGTGAAAGGAGAGAGAAGTGTAATGCAGATCTTATGATATTTTGCTTAGCTTTTGTACCACCTGACTTCTTTTGAATGTTCTCTGTAGAGCAGTATATTTTCAGTCAGCACTGGACTGAGAGTAATTTTGTTCTTTCCTTAGATCGTGATACCGTTCTTCAGCCTCTTGATCAAAGACATTTACTTCCTCAATGAGGGTTGTGCCAATCGTCTTCCAAACGGTCATGTCAATTTTGAAGTAAGTAGACCACTGTGGCACCGAGTGGGGTTTTTGTATAGCATCAACCCACTTCAGGAGCAAACTCAATCACGATTACGCTTCCACTGGATTCTAGCGTATAATTGGAGTACATCTGTTTCTTCTCACAGGATTGAGGAGGTAGTCAGGAAAGTGCAGTTATGGTGGAGTTTGAATATTTATAGAAACAAATTCAATAGTCATAGGTTTTTAGTTAGAAAGCTCAGAACTTCGGCCCAGTGCTCAAATTCATCTAAATATTTCAACTCATACATTCGTTTATCCTCAACCAATAATTTTAGAAATTAGTTTTTTTGGTCTTTTTTAGAATTCCAAAATAAAAGGCAAGTTCATCCTTGTGTTATTTTTTATGTGTGAGCCACAGAACTGTGTGATATAGGAGCAGTGAAGGAGTTTGGAGTCCATTTCAGTAATTCTTTTGTCTTTACTTTCGTATTTCTTATCTGTGGATTATCCCATGATTTGTTTTCCCAGTGCTTTCTGTTCTAAAGACACCTGGGTCACTCACACAAAATTACACTGATTTCACTTCTTGTAGTCAGCCTCAATTAGCCTGGTTCTAAAGTTAGATGGTTTGATGGTCTGGGATGTCTTTTTTTCCACAAAGAGTATAAATACCCTTGAGGCATGCTAAACATTAACTGAAAGAGCTTATCAATGAGTGACATCACCGCACCACATGGAGAGTTTTTATTTTTGGCATTGATTTGCAGCAAGAAAATGGAGTGTTTCATGTTGATTAACTTGAAATGGAACATCTGGATTTCCAAATGTCAGTGTGAAGCATCTGTGGACTTGATGTGAAAATTACTAAATACTTCACTGTGAAACAGACGAACAATGAGTATCATCAAATGTGGAAGTTGGGTGTAGAAGTTACCAGCTATCTGAAAGGAAATTGAGTGCAGATCATGATGTGCTATTTATATTCATAAATAACAATTTCACCAGAGCTGAGAATTGGGAAGTCATTCCAGGTTGAAGTAGAAACACAAGAGCAGTTTAGTTAAGTCATGTATAAAATTTAGCAAGCTCCCAAGCCTTGACTTGAAACTGGGATCTCTCCGCTCTTCAAAATATGTTCAGGTAAATAATACCCTCCTATACATAACATCTTCATTTCCTGTTCTACTCTGGCAGAAATTCTGGGAATTGGCAAAACAAGTCAGTGAATTTATGTCATGGAAGCAAGTGGAGTGTCCATTTGAAAGGGATCGGAAGATTCTGCAGTATTTGCTCACTATCCCAGTCTTCAGTGATGATGGTAAGGAGCCCTGGAATTCCTGCAGATCCAGTGTCACAGGCTATTGTTTTGTCTCTGTCCTTGTTAGGCCATTGCTTCCACTCAGTAAGAAAGAATTTGACCTGAAACATCTCTGTCTGGAAATTTTAAAAAATGCTTCTCCCTTACAAATAAGAGAGAAAATAGGATTTTTCTTTTTAAGCACACATGGTCTGTGAAAATTGACTGTGACCTTTTCTTTGAAATGGAATGAAAATACTTGATTTGATATACAGACTCTGTAAATATCATTTGAAGTTTTTTTTATATGGACTTTCAGGACACTTAAGAGGGTGCTGCTTGAGAAAGAAAACTGGGACTTGGATGGTTTCTTATGAAACACCATGGCCCTAGGCTCGATATTTCCTTTTGAGTGTTTTCTTCCTCTTATGCTTTTCAGTTCACACTGGCTTTTTGGGTTGTTTTGCTTTTCTCTTTCCTTCAGGGCAGTCTTTGTTCTCATGCACTTTTTGTTAGTATTGTCTTGATGTAATTATGAGTAATGTTGTACTTCACGATGGGATTCTGTAGCCCTAATCTGAGGGATGGGTAATGTAAGCCTGCTTCATTTAACTTCCAACTTCCATCCATTTTCCAGGGCAAGCAGATTTTTAAATGCCAGTAGACATAACGTATTGTATTTGCTTGTGATTGCAGCACTTTACTTGGCTTCCTATGAGAGTGAAAGTCCTGAGAATCACGTTGAGAAGGACAGATGGAAGACTCTGAGGTTTGTGTCAAAGGTTACTCACATCAATAAATAAAGAGAATAGGATCTGGAGCTAGCATCTAACAGTTAAAACCAAATGGCACACTGTGTTTGAACAGATGGGCCTCAGCATCAGCATAAATCACCCTTTTGCTCTGGAACTCTTGGAAAAATGAGCACAGTTTTCATCTGTAGTCTTCTCAAAGCTTCTCTCCCTTAAGAGAATGGGAATCAAAACAAGAAACTGAGTATCTTAATTTCTTACATTGCTCAATGTAGAAAAAGTACTTTCTGAGCTTCAAAGAAATGTGGTTTTCAGGCAGCCCTTTCTGGAGATACTGTATCCCTTTCTGCACCTAGTTTTTCAGAGATCACAAAGTTCATTCTGAGTCAAATGTATTCACAAAACCAGGTAATGATTTAGAGTCTAGTCTGGGAAAAAGAAGTTGAATCAACTACTGGCTTTGCTTCCACTGCTGGCTGAACATAGATGAGTCAACAATTTCATTTTACTAATTTCAGAACTGTTATGGCACTGTTTTAGCTTCTCCGTTGTCAATTGGCTTTTTTTTTTTTTTTTTTTGAAGTGTACTCCTGGCAGAAGAGAAAACTGATAATGTGCATAGATAGAGACATAGAATTAAATAGTATGTGCATTACACACAGAGGTAAGGTGGACAGAGAAAGTCTGTGGGCTAGTAGATCTGCAGTAACATCAACCTCAGTTTCACAGGATCCCTATCTGAGGCACTCTGAAACTATCTGAGGAGATTTACATCATTCTAATGGCTGTTTTGTTCATGTTGCCTTCATTTCAGATCGACGCTTCTGGGCAGAGTCTGATGCATGGGATGGCTGCTGCTTCTGCTGCTGCTCTCACAAAGGGGCATGGCGTAGTTTATGTTTTTGTGCACCGAGTGGCATTCAAAGTGATGAAAACTGTGTAGTCAGTTGAGATAACTTGTCAACAAAGATGAAACAAGTTAACTCAAGAACAAACAGGCAGCTTCTCGTACCAGACAGATGAGATTAAATCACAGCCCACTCTCAACTTCAGTATTGATTGAGGACAGCACTGACAGAAACCTTTGAAGAGCTCAGATGCTGCCCATGAATCATTCCACACCTGGATGGAATATTTTTTTTCTCTTCATCGTGCTGGAACTAGCTGCTACAAGGACTCCGCAGAGCTGATATGATGTTATAGAGGAGGAAAAAAAAAATCACTGTACTTACAGTGGAAACCCGGGTCTGCATCGACTTCCTGATAAGCTGAAGATAGCCAGGAACTCTGGTCAGGACTGCTAACAAGGGAAAAGGACTGGACACAACAAATTGGCTGCTGGAGAAAGTTTCTCCCCACCACTGTAACGGTGGCTATTTTCTTTTTCCATTATGTTTTTGAGTTGGCTGCTGGCAGGCAAACTCATTGTAAGTTATTAAAAAATATGTTAAGTATTAAAAATTAAGACTGGTAGAACAAACACCTGCTAAAAAATATAGTAGCTATGTAGAGTGTGGACTATTTTACAACTTACAGAGAGGTTTTTTCTTTCTTTCAGTTGTTTACAACTAACCACTACATGCTACAGACATTCTTGTTTTTACTACACAGATTTGTTACTCTAATTTTCCATATTTGACCTTCTTATATTAGGTTGAACAAGCTGACTTTTCTAGAATGGTCTCTGAGAAATGGATGTACAAACTGTGTTGAAATATGAAAGTATGTTTTTAACTCATTTTTATAATTGCATTTTTTGAAGGATAACAATGGAGAACACAATCCAATTTGATGGAGATAGCAAAATGCAAAAAAAAAAAAAGAAACAAAAAAAACCAACAATGAGGCTTCTTCCCAAGTACATCTGTGAACAAAGCAGTCGTCTTGTTTGCTTTATGGGTTATTGTTCTGTGAAGTAATTCACTGTGTTACACACCTAATAAGTTTGTAGTAGCTCTGAATACGTAGCCACTCTATTTATGCTAGGAAGAACCAAGGGGGGGAAAAGAAATTGTAGCTGTAGATCACCCTGGATGCAAAAATCACTAAGTATAAGCAGATTCCTGGCAGAACAGGTATTTGCAATTTATCCTACCACTGTTATTAAGAAAAAGAATAAAGATATCTATTTGTTGCACTGCATCTGTTGAGTTTTCAGATAAGGCTGGTGTTTAAGTCAGTATGCTGTCTATCCCTTTTTTGGCAGGTATTTAATTTCTGAATTCTCTGTAGCAGTCTTCATCAACAGGAATGCATACTGACCTTACCTACTGTCTGTCTTCTAGTACAAGGTGCTGGAAATTGGTAAACTGCATATTCCGTGAGCACCAGCTATGGAAGTGCCCTCCTATTTGGTGAGTTAGGGTGGAGGAGGAAGAAGAGACTGACTTTTTGAAAGAAGTCTGCTTCTTCAGTTCACACATTTATACCCCAGCTTCCATCAGGTGAGGGCTATCCGACCTTTCTCTCTACAACCCTAAAGGAGAAATAGCATTAAGCAGCATCCACTAGAGCTTAGGCTCTGTGTTGTATTTTGGAATAGGGTCTGTGCAGCCTCTGTTCTGTCCTTCAGTTTTGAACATCCCAAGATTCTGTTGTGTTTTTGAACTGTTGTGGTTTGGAAACAGGCAATAGCATTTATCTGCAGCAAATGAGAGAGAAAATGACCCTTGTGTAGCTATCCAACTTCTAAAGGAAACAATGCTGCAAACTCTCAGAAATGAGAAGTTAAAATGACTCATTAACCCTATGAATTGAGTGTTCAGTCAGTACTTAAAATCCCTGTACAGTGCTGACAGATGCTCAGTGCTTAACAGGGACAGAAAAATCAAAGCCTGTCCTGTCAAATTACTCAGAAATGTCCTGGATTTCTTTCTTTCCAAGAGAGACAAAAACTGGGGTTCTTAAGGATCTGTTTAAACCATCTATTCAGAAGACCCAAGATATCTAGATGTGTCTACAAGAGCAGTGCCTGTCCCTGTTACTCAAATACTTCCCATTTCTCTGACTTAGGTACAGCTCCATGGCAAAATCATAAAAAGGATTTTCAGTTGTATGCAATAACATACCAAAGCCTGCTTAAAGACATCACCTCCAACACAGCAAGCAAGAAGTTAGATCTCCAAG